>NW_020799109.1:16213015-16220168 GCF_003259725.1 Athene cunicularia | reverse complement strand
GGGGGTGGGATGGGGACACAGACACACACACACACAACACTGAAGCAAACTCAGTGGGCTCATGAACTTGGTGTCTTGTGTAGTAAAGAAGCTTTCCGTGCACTAGCTGGAACACTGGGCAGTGGACTGTGCTTACTGTCTCAGCCATTTCACGTTGCTGCTGCTGGGCAGAGCTTGTGGCTGGAATCAGCTTCAGAGGCCAGGTAGCAACTTTGGAAAATGCTTCCTCTGACAGGAGTGTTTAAGGGCAGTGTCTGCCTGGGAAATTTGAATGACAGAAAAATGGAGTAGTGCAGCCACACAAGATACGTTCCGCAAGTTCAGGTCCCAATTTGCTGCTAATGCCATGACTTTCAATTTGGTGAGAACGGAAGAGGATTTTTTTAAAAAGGCCAGATCCCAGGAGCACCCAGACCACAAAAATGAAAGACTGAGATGCTTTTGGAAAAGTTAAACCTACAAAAGTAATCTAAAACATGGGGGTTTTAAATTCTCTTTGTTTACTGTTTTTATGTCTGTCTGTCCTTTCTGTTTTCTCCTCTTTTGGAGGCCACTTACTAGCAAAATTCAAAAGGAAAGGGTGATAGAAGGAGTTGAAGGACAGCTATTCCTGGATTATGCTCATGAATAAGGGAAGCTATTTTTTCCTGAAAGACTGGCATTTGTACTTTATCTGCCCTTGGGACAGTTTTCCTTGGAACAATAACCATCTTATTTTTTTTAATTGCATGAATATTTACTGTGGTATTCAGTTAAAACAAATACAAATTTTGTAGCAAATTCCACAACATGTTTACCCACTGAGTCATACTTTTTTTCACCACAGTAAAGTGAAGCATACACCATTGTATTCACATGCTTCTTGTTAAATCATTTGTAAACTAAGGATGGAGAAATTCCCAAACAGAGGCAGTAGTGGGAACTTTCCAGAGACTGACAAATAGTCTGAACACGTTATCAACTTCTAGACATCTCCTCCACCTTTCCTGAACCACTTGTGGCGTGTTGCTAAGGTACAGTAGGAAGCAAGCAGAGGGGGGCTCAGGCAATGTGGTCTGCAGGAAAACAAACAGTATTAACCGAGCACACACTTGGATATCCTTTGGAAACCTGCGTGCTTTTTTGTGCAGTCATAAGGGAGGAAGCACAAGTACTCATATCCGTAGGTACTCCTCAGCATATCTCTCGCTTTATCTGTGTCTAATAAGGAAGAAACCTCCTGGCAGCTACCAGAATACATCTGGTGCATTGTGGGCACTCTGTACATTGTGATGACACAAGGTAGCACAAAGGGGAGAGCAATGACGAGTGAATATAATGTATGTGAAAAGAGAGCATGTCCCAAAGGAAGTCTTTAGCCAGCCAAACAGCAAGTGCTGCTTTTGTAGCTGTGTGCTGTCCCAAAGCATTCTCCTAATGGTTCCCCTTTGTCTCCTCCATTCCCATGCACCATCATTTAAGCCTGACGCAGGCTCTAAGGATGTAAACACTGCAGTGGGGAATCTCTTCTTCTACCTTCCCTTGATGCTTTTTAAATACCTGATAAAGCATCTTGCATTTTAAAATGACTTGATGTTAAACAAAGATTTTGTGCCAAAAAGTGACCCTGCAGTATTTAACTGTGACCTTCTAGAGGCAAGCTGTACTCTGTTAAAAACCTGTGCAGCTGTCATACAAAACCAGAACAGAATCCCCCGGACCTGTCTGTGCACCTCCTGGGGCCTGGCCCCCATTCATGTCCTTCAGTCCCTCTTCCCTCCTCTCACTAGGGAGCCAGACCATCCAGCTACAACGGGACAGTGTTAGGCTGGTGGATTTCAATTTAATTTATCTTTTAAACTTTCTGTTGTGGTTTGTTTTTTTTTTTTCCTTCCACCCTCACTCACCTTTCACCTGTCTGTCTTCCTCAGACTCTCATTTCTAGTCTATGGCATGATGAGCACTTTTTTAACCCCAGGTGATTTTGCCCTCTGTTGCCTCAGTTCTACTTGAATCTTCTTTTTCTGTACTCCTCCCTCTTTGCTGTTCACTCCATAAAGTATCCCAACCCACAGTGGACTATCCTAAATTCACTCCTTCCCTGTCAGGAGCAGGGAGAAACTGAGGGGTCCACTTTGGCTCTGAGCAACTTCTGAGCTGGAAGGATGACTGTCAATGGATGCTATAGATTCAGAGAGTGGCAAGGGTGACTCCTCTTTAGGATTACTCTAGAAAAGAGAAACATTTGTGGTGGATGTTGTTGTATCTTGTGTCCCTGAAAGCAACAGAATAGGTGACAATGAATTCCTGTGGCTCTCCAGGGGAGGGAGTTGGGATCTCAGAGCTGAGAAACATCTGCATTGACAGAGAAGTTGTTGCCATTTAGATTTCTTTGCCTTCGGGCCTGCATTTTGGTATACAGAAAGAGCAAGAGAGTGGCTGAGAGACCTGAATTCCCTCAGGTAATGATTTCAAGTTGTATTCAAACTGTCTGACTTCAGGCACAGAATTTAGGTGCTCTAAATCACACCTGCTTTCTCTCTGTTGGTCTCAGTAGGTATCAAAGCTTCCTAACAGATGCTCTAAATTACATCTTAGCCTGATGTCAAAAGTTACCTAAGCTGGTTAGTGGGATTGCTCTTACCTCTCTGCTTTTAGCATTATTCTTTATTCTGGCATTATAAAGCAAAAACACTAAGAGCATTTCAGTTTGTGCATTTGCAGTATGGTAGTAAGAACTAAAATCATACCAATTCCTTCTTGTTCTTGCTGTTTGCTATTTTTTCTGTTGCCCAAATTAAGAATTTGGTTGTGAGGACATTTCTGCTGTGATACATATGCATCTAATGGGCATCCTGTACATCTTGTCACTAGAACATTTCTCAGATGCCTGGTATAAATCATCATCCTTGATTAATAGAAATAATAAAATGAAATCCCAAACCAAAAAAGGAGATGAGACACTGAACACTAATAGCTGCCCACATAAAACACTTGATAACAACTGTCAAGCTGTATGACATAGCAGGCCAGCACAGAAGATCTTGTGGTTAATAGCTCAGCAATGGGACTTGAATTACTCATGAAAGGTTTGTGGGTTTTTTCCTTTGAGCAATCAGTTTAGCTCAGTTCAAATGAAAGTGCTACAATGTGCATTATAGATCTTTCATGATGTCATCTTTGCCAAGAGTTTATGGAGAGCTGTGATATGTGGGTTTCTTTTTTCAACAGAATGTGAATACAGTGTCTCTCTCTGCAATGAGAATGTGAATGCATACTGTACCTTATAAGATAAACTTGAACTCTTCAATTTCTGCATTTTTGTCTTTTCCATGCTAATATACTCCTTTCCAGTCTTAAATAGATGCCACTATAAGAAGCTATGCTCTGATTTTTTTGGTGATTTCCATGTGATAGGTACAGACCTCACAGACAACCCTACGTCCAGTTTTAAAAACAAAAAAGTCAGTGCACAGAAATGCTGTTTGTGACAGCAAGTTGGGGATGAACTATGGGGAAATGAGTTTATTTCATTCAGCTTCTTATACATTGTATCAAAGAAGTCAGAGCCAAATTACTTTGATAGAAAATATCAACATTCACATGGAACCATTTGGGGAAAATAATATTTAAGATTCTCTGTTTTTTCTTTTATCAGTAAGGAAGCTGAAAAGATAAGACTGCTTAAAGAATGGTATTTGTTAAGTGATTGTGAACAAAGTATCATTGAACCTCATGTATTTTCAGAAAAGTTTTAACTGGACGTATGATGTAACTTGTATAGAGTTGCATGTGAATCGTGTTAGTCACTGTTTTACATTGTATTGTTCTGCAGTGCACAAATATGACTACTGAACACAAAAGTGTTACATTTCATTAAACTTAAAATCTTGTTGCAGTATCTAGTTCCCCAGTTTTTGTGCCAAAAACATCAATACATTCCATAATCTGTTCTAATAGAGGTTTGCACTTTGATTTTATTTTTTTTTTTTGTGACTCTTGCAGTTTCAATACTATCTATCCCCATCACGAAGGAATAAAGTGTCAGTTGTACTGTACACTGTGTAGTTTTTGCCTCTTGTTTTGAAACTGAAAACATACATTTAATACTGTTTCATGCCATCTTCTTACTTGGAAGCTTGTTAAATGCCTAGAAATAAAGCCAATTATAGACACCAGTGCTGAAAGCTTTAACCCTGTTAGAAGAAATCTTGACTCTTTAAAAACAAACCATAATTTTAGATTCTACTTTTGAGAATAATGTATAGACAAGGGCTATTACCTGTGTGTTCTAGATACAATAGTTTTGACTAAATATTATTGTCCAAGATACCTAAACAGATGTTACTGTAGTACAGTATTTTCTCAGTAGTTCCTCTATTTACTGTAAATTACAAATGGTGAAACTACAAAGGTTTAGTGGCATAACCGTTATTGTTAAATTATTCATGTAGCTCTTGCGTCTTTTCTCTCCCATGAAGTCAAGAGAGATGACTACATTTCAGACATTGCTTTGTGGCAACATGACAGATGGTCGCATGTTTTATATCTAAATACTACTACTTGTGTGCTACAAGTAGTGCGCGTGGGGCTAATCTCTGCTTGTACCCTTGTGCCCTGATATCATTAGGGTATGATGTTAGGATTAATGATGTCGGGAGACAGTGCAGTTACTCCAGGCTTGGTGGATATGTAAGTGCTCATGGGCCTTCAGTGCCACCTTGTGGCAATCCAAGATTCACCTGTTTAACTCAATATTGTTGCTTCAACTTTTTAAGAAACCCGATATAAATTAACAGTACTGTAGAAAAAAGAATTACATCACTTCCAAACTGTACAGCTTGGCTAGTAATAGGACTTGAAATAAACCATAATCTAATACTATTCTTTATTTAAAAACAGGAACAAGGAAAGATTTAATTAGGGCAGACCTAAATACAGCCTTTGTACTAATTTAACTATGCTGTTTAAAAGTATGATTTTTAATACTGTTTTTTATATCGGCACTACATCTAATGTGGATACATTTAGCTTGGTGCAATTAATGTAGTAAAATACTGCATTTACATGCATTTTTGTGTACCCATATCTACAGGAGAGAGTTGGTATCAATTTACTTGAATTTGTTTCTAAATAGCAATAATTAAAAATAACAAAAACTATACAAGCCACTTCCACTTGCCTTGCCACGTTAAGTGGTTCTTCATAGAATATCAAAACCTTCAACAGTAAAAGCATAACAGTCATTTAAAAGGGGTGCCCTTTGCAAAATTTAGATGTAGAATATTCAGCAAGTAAAGATTTCTGCACTTGGGTGTATGCTCTCACAGGATCCTGGGGCAGGGGGCATGGGGGGTCCTGCCAGCTCCAAAAAGGGGTTGCCCTGAGGCAGGACCCAGACCCTCAAGTAAGGACGGGGAGGCAGAATGGGATAGGAGCACATGAAGCTCCCAGGTAGAGGCCCTGCTCTGCAGTAAGGACAGACTGCCTGGAGAGGGGTTGATCAATGAGGGCAGAGGGTGAAGAAAACCTGGAGCAAGGAACAGCTCTGAAACACCAACCGGCCCCTTCTCACAAACTGTGACAGCACTACAACATTTTCTAGGAACACTATTGTGAAAGCTTTTAACAGCTCTGGGTCATAAGCTGTTTCCAAAACTTTACTGGAAGCTTACTCTAGAAATTTATTCTAGATGGACATTACATATGTACATACCCATAAAACCAATACAGTGTCCAACATCTTCCCAGGTCCCCTGAAAGAAATTAACTTGCTCTTCATTGAGGCACACTTCTTAATCTTGAACTGATGTTAACCTCCTGCAATGAGTTTCATGCTGAGAGTAGTCATCTTCCAGCTGCCTGGACCATTAAATCCTATTAAGGTTTATCGGCATTAAGTCTGCTAAAATATATTCTATTCTTGTATTCTCTGACCGCATGCTTTTTTTCTGATTGCTGTTAATTCATTTCAGTTTGTCTCATACATGGCTCAGGAATGCAGAAGCCTAACCCTCCAGACATCACATGGCTTTGAGCTGCACCTCTCACTGAGCAAGGTTATTAACAAATGTTCTAAATTCAGAATGTACGATAGCTATTTTTATCAGCAGTATTGTACAGAGCCAGCAAAGTCTACAATATAATTCACCTTGAAGAGGAGGAGCTGGAAGGCATTTGTTTAATTAGCAAGGATGGGAGTCAGGGGCTGGGAAGACGCCTGGCTCTGTCTCAGAAGAGCCACCATGAGCTCACTGAAAGCATGAGAGAATCTAAAACCTTTCCATGTAATTGGGTGTCTAGCACAGATTAGGGAGAATTCACATAGGCACTTGGACTTGAAAAAAATGGCCTACCCTGCAGCCCTCGCCCTCTAAGCAGGAAAACAGGAGACAAATACTCATGTATTTGGTACTTCAGATGTTTAATCCAGAGATACACAGACAGCTTTGAGAAATTCAAATACACTACAGCAAACAAAGGCTTCTTGGGGTGGGAGTAACAGCACAGAAGGATCTGGGTTATGAGCAAAGGTGTGCGCTGCCAAACTACCAGCGATCAGGTCTGTAGGGCTGGATGGTGAGGGCGAGTCTGAAGTTTTTACTGGGCAGAAGGGTCCTTCATGGCAGCGGCAGGGAGCACAGCTGGGGGCGTCTTCTGGCCAGGACCGGCTGTGATTTTAACACCCAACTCTACAGAAATCAGCACCGTCACCAGGTAAGAACAGTGACTAGTCCTTTATTTTTAAAATGTTCTGGGCAAAACCTTTGCCATCCAATGTGTTTATAGAAGATCTGGGAATGCTCTCACTGTAAAATAGGTGTCACTGCAGTTAATATTTGAACTAGGGATATTAACAGGGCACATCGAGCAAAAGGACTTTGCAAAATATTGCAAAACTGGCAGTTTGCCTTAGTGACAGCGAAACCCACTCCGGATTGCTTCTACTTCTCTACTTTCATGTTTAACTGATGGAAACGAAGCTTTCAAGACTGCAACAATAGGCAGAGTTTTACCTTTGACAGCTGGGAAAACACCGATTAAGTTGCCTTCTGTCCTTTCTTTAAGAGTTTGCTCCTGCGCGGGGCGGGGCCGGGGCCGGGTGTCCGGGACCGAGCCCGAGAGCGAGGGGCCGGCGGGGCGCGCGGGGCAGTCCCGGAGCAGGGCGGGGCCT
>NW_020799109.1:16204740-16212965 GCF_003259725.1 Athene cunicularia | reverse complement strand
TAGGGCGCCGGCGGGGGCGGCGGGCCCAGCCCTGGGCCCTGCGGCTGTGGGTTGGGGCCCCGCCGCGGCATCCCGCAGCTCCGGCCTCCGGGGGCATTCCCGGTAGGAGGCTGACGGGCTAGTGAAAGTTGAAGCCTGGGGCTAGGTACTCTCCTGAGCGTTCGTTTTTCTTTTGGTTTCTTCTAAGCGCTCCGCTCCCTTGTCGCGTCGCAAGGCCGGAGTGGCGAGGGATTGGTGCTCGTCGTGTCTCTGTACCGCGGTGAGGCGTAGGAGAGGGAGTAGGTGATGAGTAACTAATACGGCATCCGAAGGTTAGCTGCAACTGTGTGTGCTTCTCTCGGTTTTCAGAGATTCTCTCTTACAGAGAATGAGTGTTTGGATTAAATAGTTTTCTTGAGGCTTTTTATTCTATATTTACTGATTTCTTTCCTCCATATTTAATCACTGATGTCTGATATCTGAGGGGAGACTTCATCCTGATTCAGTCTGGATTTACTTATCTCTTTGCTGGACTGAGAAGCAAGTAATGTGCTCACTAAACTCAGTGATTGGTTAATTTCAAAACAAAATTAGTTTCTGTTTATAATTTACAGTCTGTTGATTGACTTATTTGGGGGTTTTGTGTTCCTTTAAAGTACAATAAAGAGTGCTTGAAGTTCGGTTTTGGTTTCTAACTAGCTTTATGTATACATAATTTTCTTTAAATGCTTTGCCATAGTTTTGTGAGGCGTGTTTTTCAAGTTATTACTTGCTTCCGTGGAACTACAGGGTAATACTGCAATAGTTAGCATCCAGTAGTTACACCAAAAAAAAAAAAAAAAAAAAGAATTACCTAAGTCAGACTATACACATAACGTAATATATATGTTAATTTGTGTTAGTGACTGAATTCATGGCTGCCATTTACAGAAGTGCGTATTTGTTGCTTCAGCCCTTGCTCTTACAGGGTCTCCCATAGTAATTTGATGACTTGATGGAAACCTAGTACATAGAAAGAAATAACACTAATTTTATCATCAAAATACAATCCAATAAATCTGACTTAGAGCCACTTGTCTCAGATTTTAAATGTTGTGGCTTCACGATACAAAGTGCTGTTTCAGTGTGAACTCTCTTAGCTGTTTCAAACCTCTTCAAGTAACTTTGAGAGGATCACTTCAAACACAAGTGCTGCATTACTATATGTATATACTATGTGGCATCATACCTCAGGAAGCTAGCTTGCAAGGATAACTAGGTCTGGGTAAACCTGTCTTGAGGAATTATAAGGGTTAGAGTCTTTAATTCGAGAGCTTGGAAGGAGGCACTGAGCCATACAAAATCATCAGTACAGAGCAAAGTATATTTAAAGCTTCTGTTTTAATGTCTTTACTCTTTCTGTCCCTCATAAACTGTTAACCTATGAAGACAATGCAGAGGGGGATTCAGAACTAATACACTTTATACAGTGAAAGACTCATTACAGGAAGATGTTAGTCAAAACACAATAGTCTTTCTATTCAGTAACAACTCTATTTTTTTAATGTTGAAATGTGGACTGACGTTTCAGAGTTTGTTGATTGATCCTTCTGGTGGTGGGATGAGATTTCCGTGAGAACTGAAGAAATCTGTATTGCCTGCTACAGTCGTAACCATTCAGGCGTGGGCTTGTTGCAGCTGGACCCATACATTCCAGAGCCTCCTAAATTGGTATAAGCTGCACTGTTGCACTTTTCTGCTCTTACACAGAGCAGTGATATGCCAGTGTTATGCCATCCCTAGTGCTAATGTGACTGCACTTTAAACTGAATCAGGTAATTAATCTGGCTGTGGGAGGGGGGGAAAAATACACCAATTCAGTTTCTTGATGATCTTCTCATCCACCAGTACTAGGGAAGGGTAGGAGCACTCAGCTGTCATGCAGGGGGAGTGTTCCTTGCGCTTAAACTGGCCACCATGGAGCTGCAACCTTTCATTGTTGAGTTTGTTGTATGCAATCTAGTGGTCATAGTCTACTACCAAAAGCCTTCCTTTGTCTTCCATGCATGCTCATCTGATGTTTTCTTTAACAACTGTGTAACCACATTGATTTGTATTTGTTGAATCCTAAAGAGCAACTAGAGGAATACATTTATCTTCTGCTATACTTAAGGGAGCAGTCCAGGAAGTGTTTTCTTTAAGAGTTCTTGGTGCTTTCCCAAGCACCGGTATGCCAGACAGAACTTTGCTGTTTGAAATAATCAGTCTTAAAGTGCATCCTTATATCTAGCTTTTCCTCCGCTTCTATTTACTGAACTAGTAAATGGCTATAAGGCAGACAGGCGTTTTCAAATTTTAGTTTTTAAATGCTGCTGTTATGGAATCTAATCTCAAAAAGCAGGAGGATATTTGAAAACTTTCTTCAGGAAAGAAGTTTTGTTTCTTTCCATCTCTTCACGTGTCTTAAAGATGGTTTTCCTTCTGGCTGTCAAATATTTTTTTCTTGAATCAAATGAGATTGCGGGGGGTAGTTTGTTTCACATCAGTAATGTTCAGGTAGTGGGTATCTGCTTCCTCTGTAATTCTGTACAGTGAAAAGTGTTGGTGGGGGAAATTGCCAATTTTGTAGTATTATATAAAATGAGAGCTTGTTTTTGAAGCACAGAGATGTTTGTGACTCTCATCTTCACAGAGTGGTAGATATTGAAACCAGAGAGTTGTGAGCACATGCATTAACTCTGTTTTGATGTTGATATTTCAATCTGTACATTAACAAGACTGCTTGATAAGATTAATATCATTTATGTTGTGGCGATGTTGTTGCTTGTATATACCTTCTGAACAAGGTGGAGGAAGATTGGGTTTTGGTTTGATAACTACAAAAATAAATTGGTCAGTATAGGAGAGGACACTTGATCTTCCAAGGAGGAAATCCAAGTGGTGACGTGGCTCCTATAAAACTCCCTTAAAATAAATTGGTAGTCAGGTTAGAATTGGATATGGTTACAAAAGATAGCATGTTTCTCCAGGAAGAAGATCTCTGAGGAAATGTGATCCCATACGAAGTGTTACAGTTCCTGAAGATGCAGACTGGCACTGCTGCGGAAGTGCTCAAGACAGATGTCTGTGCTTCATCATGTTAATTGACTGCATGTTAGGGTCTTTAGATGATGGATGGAGTCCCATCCCATAGGCAGGTTGTTCCACCTCTTTTTAGCTGGTTGTAGAGAGGACTTACACAACCAGTTTACCCTTGTAAACTGAGGTTATTCTGCAGAGGGTAATCATTTTGCTTTGGCCAGAGTCATCAGTTGCACTAACTTTCAGTGGTCTGTGCAGGATTAGAGGTGTGCAAGTTGCTTCAGGTGTTTAATATAAATTCTTAAACCAAAACAAGGCAGTTTGATGAAGACAAAAAGCAGCCAGTAAAGTTGTTGAGAGCAGGTACGTCTGTGGGTGAAAGTGCAGGTATTTTGGATGCCAGTAATCTGTTGAATTTGTAAATACTGGTGTTTATTTAACAAACCTTCTAAACAGTCAGTATATTCATGCTGTTCTCCAAGATTGATTTTACTTAATGTATGGAAAACATTAGTAATTGCAATAATTTGAAGTTGTGCCTCATGAATGCAAATAGTATGGAAATGTTGCAGTTGGGTAGTCAGTGAGAATGAGTGTATCCGTAGACAAAGTGAGTAGGTGCTGTTTTGTTTTGTTGGTATAATTTCTCTTCATTTTTACTTGGTGACTGTTCTGAAATGTGATAAGACTTGATGTGAACATTTTCAGTAAGTATTCACCTTATTACTTGAGCATGTGTTAAAAGTCCTAAATTCACTCAAAGAAAACAAATGAAAGGAATAAGTAAATTTGATAAGGTGTGATTTTGGTTTTTTTATTTTTATTTTACACTGAGAAAAATCTCTGCTAGGTAACCTGCTGGCAGCTCTAAAAATTGTTTCATTAACCTGTATCAAAATCATACAGGTTTTAAACACAGACTTCTAAATAAATTGAAAGATTGGCTAATACTAGTTTGCTTTGTTTTACAGGCTTTAGAAAGGATGCGTCCTTACCTGTGTGATAAAATCATAGCTGAGAGACATTTTGATTACCTACGTTCAAAGAAAATACTCACTAGAGAGGACACAGAAGAAATTTCTTCTCGATCTTCCAGTAGGAAAAAAACTGGGAAGTTATTGGACTACTTAGCAGAAAACCCAAAGGGACTAGATGCTTTGATTGAATCTATCAGACGAGAAAGAACACAAAACTTCCTCTTACAAAAGATAACTGACGTAGTGTTAAAAGTCAAAAATGAAAAACTTGAAGCTCTCAAAGGTGAGACGTTTATAATGACATTTTATAAGACATAAGTTTTATTTTGAGGATCTGCAAAATTAAACTCCAGCAGTTCTTTAAATCATGTTTCTTAGTACAGGTTTGGGGGTTTTTTTTTTACTTCCTCTAGTGTTTAGGACAGCATTCTTAGAAATATCACCAGTTTGGGTTTAAGATCCTAATGCATATATCCTGGCTTTGCCTTTTTACTGTCTGAACACATCAGAAATAACAAATTGCGAGAAGACCCTTTTGTACTGTTATGATGGATAAGTCTGTTTTCACATTTCAGTTTTGCTTTCTATGAGGTTCTAGTTCAGAAGTCGGAATAAGTGGTTATCTTCCATCTTGCATTTCTCTTGAAGCAATTTACTGCAGTGGCAGGATGCTCTGGTTTTGTTAAACTTTGCACCTCAGCAGAAGATAAACCAGCAAGTGCAACCTGAGGCAAATTTCTCTGTATGTGGTCAATGCCAAAACTTAAAATTAGACACTGTAAATGTATGCATATGTTGTTTCATACAGGCAGAGAGGTTTTGTTGACACACAAGGCTTGAAGTGACTATATATACTCCTATTTTAAGGCAGATAAAGAAAGTATAAGCCTTCTAAACCCAAACCCTTACTTCCCCTTCCACACCCACCAAAAGAGAAATAAAGAAGGAAGAAGTATATTTTAACACTAGAGATGAGAGGCCTGAAGTTTTCTCTGGCTTCAGGTAAAAGAGCCTTCAAATGTAGTCCACTTTAGAGTAGAACCATCTAGCTGAAGCTTTTAAAAGTTTGAAGAACACAGTAAGAAAAAATCTATCAAAAGATGGGTCAGAGGTCTAAAGTGACTTCTTAAAATGAATCTTAAATTATGGTGCATCTTTGTCAAATAGTAGCTGGTACAGAGAAATCATTCACGTCAGCCTAGATAGCCTGCATGTATTTTTTAATTTGTCATGAATATTGGAATGTCACAGGTAAGATGAAGAGGTTAGTTTGTTAAAAATACAGTTGATCTTTGACAATCTTACTGATGTTAAATCAGAGCACAGTTTAAAGACTGTGCCATATTGTAATTAAATCCAGTCTCTGTTTTTTGTCTTAGGTCTAAGCTGCAGCACCTGTATGACCTCACTGTATGGAGGAACAAATAATCTTTCCAGGTCATATTCTGATGAATCTAATTTTTTTGATAAAACAAAAGACAAAGAATCTACCCAGATACACCATCCAGAAGAAGATTATAGCACTGCCGCATTTATGTCTGCTGTCTCTCTTCATTCAATGAATTTGCCAATTGCAGAGATGGGAAATGCAGAGAGTGCTGTTCTCTCAGCCACCCTTCCAGGGCCTGGAGACCCCGGTGCACCCCCTCTCCCCCCAGAGCTCCAGTCAGAGCAGCAAGAACCGTGTACCAGTTCAAGTGACAATTGCTTTCTGCCTTTAAGATCGCGTTCTCTTCAACCACAGTGAACATAGTGACTTTTGTCTGTTCATCCAAATAGTACTGAAGTTTTGTGTGATGTCTTATAAAGGTTTAAAAAAGTTTTAAAACTGTTAATTAGCAAAATCAGGGGAAACTATGCTATTTACTGTTTCTAGGGAGTAGAGTTTTTTTGTAACTGAATGACTCTGGAGCTGCTTGGTTTTATGTTCTTTAGAGTGCTTTTTTCCAAAAGATCATGCTATTATACCAGCAAAGGTTTGTTTTTTAAACCAGTATATTTAAGATTTCACATTAAGCTGCAGATAATTAAGCTGCAGTTATAGACAAATTTTTTTTTTCTTCCTACAGAAACTACAAACATGCTTTTCTTAATGTTCTGGAATAGGTGAATTGGGAATGATGGTTAGGAGAAGTAGTGAGTATTGAAAAATAACTTTCTGAACTAAAAACATAGTCCTTACCAAAAAGCTTACTCATTTGCCAAATTAAATGTTTTTTCTGTAGGATGAATTTTGCCCTCTATGTATGTGTGTGCAGCTCCATTTAAAAAAAAAAAAAAATCCCAACCCTGAATTTGGCCAATCTGTAGCTATGCTTATTTGCAAGAAGTCTCTTAATTGTCTGAAATTTGTCCTACTAGTAAATCAGAAAGCACTCAGTATCGCAGTGATTTGAATTAGCTAATACACTTCCACAAGTCTTGGCATATTATTCTTGTATATTAGTTAGAGGTTTCTGATTTGTGATGCACTTTAAATATAAATTCTCCTTTGTACTGGAAAAGGAATGTAAACTGCTGTAACAGCATCATGTGGGCTGTAAGAAAATGTTACTGTATAATGCTATTCGGGAGCAAATCTTGTATGTTTTGTTACAGTAGGTAAGTAGAGGAAGAGTCCTGTAGCAAGAAGTATCCATACCTGAAGGACTTTTGGAAATGTTGCACTTCAGATACCTACTCTTCAAAGCAGATAGCACAGGTTTACATTTCAAACTTTCTCGAGTCAAATGCATTTTAAACTATTTCAACATGGGAAGGTTCTCATTTCTTGACACAATGTAACATGCTGTATTCCCTTATACTCTACTCTTGAGTTGCAATCTACTTCTTATGAAGTTGGCCTACAATCACTTTGAAATTACTAGGCAAAGACAAACTCTTACTTGGAAATGTGTACAGTTGTGTTCTGCAGTGCTACACTTGAAAGTGAGGGGATGCTTTCAGTATATCAAAGAGTAGGTTTGAATTTAAGGCTTTAAATTATTTTGGCTTTCATACAGTGCTGTAGCCATGTAAATCCATTGAAATTCAAACCCAGGTAATACTCAAACTCCTTTGGTGGAGACAGGCCATCTGCAGGACCTCAGTTACAGTCTCTAAATGTTTTTTCATGTTTACTCTGGTTTTTGGAAGTTGGTTAAAATAAATGGCAATGTTCAACTACACTCCATACTTTAGTATATAAATAACTTACATTTGATAAAGATGTGGGCTTCTGTTTAGTGTTTATAAAAATCCTTGTTTTCTTGTATGCATCTAAGGTCATAGACTGTCAGGACAGTAAAAATGCTTTTCAACAAAACTGCTTGGTTCAGAAAGCACTCTTGAAGTTAAGTGCCTAAAAATGCAAACAAAATTTTGCTCTCTAACATGAAATTAAGGGTAGGCTTAAATCCCTCTCTTCCATTAACTTGAACTGTAGTTGTACATACTCAGGATGTCTGAAAGTTGATTTGTCTAAATGCCCACTGTAACCACCTAGAGCTGTGCTTGGGTTCGAGTCCCTTCTTGGGCTCCTGGAGGGGATTGAGCAAGCTTGGCCGTAACTCAAAAAGAGCATCAGCTCAGGGTGAAGACTGCCTTGCAGATCTAAATCTCAGCCCATGAGGTGTGCTGCCTCCCCTGTGCCACGAAACCTGCCTCTGCAGGGATTGCTCCTGCAGTGGAGCCTATCAACCTGAGACTTAAATGAATGTATTATCTTACTAGATGTTTATAGCATACATTTTTTTAGAAGTCTGAAATGTTTATCACTTTTGGAATAAAGTTTTTGTATAATTGCCTCTTTTTCTGTCTGCCTCTCATTATTAAAATGCATAGGTTGTAAGAGCAGTTCATGCCAGTAACTGGATGTGTGGGTTTGGTTTTGTGTGTGCGGGAGGCTTTCGTTCTCATTGTCTTGTAAGAGAGGTTTGCCTTTGGTGGAAAGACTGACTTGCTGTGAAGCACCTGTGCCTGCAGGACTGCATTCAAGAGCAGTGCAGAGGGAGAACGTGCATGTGACATTAAGACCTCAGCTGCTTAAGTGCACACGAACACTAAGGAAAACGTGTTTTCTCTCTACTTAGGCCTGCAGGTGTAAAAAAGGAGAAATGGAGGTTGTCTCGGTTTCACGTCTGATTTTTCTGTGTCTGCCTCTGCTCTCTTACAGGGGAAAAAATCCCCGAGTCCTGGGGGCGAGCCCTGCCCCGGCCCCGGGCGGCCGCC
>NW_020799109.1:16181819-16204690 GCF_003259725.1 Athene cunicularia | reverse complement strand
CCGGGCGCCGAGGCCTGGCGTGACGGGTGCCCCGCCGTTTCCTGCAGCCCCCTAAGGAGTTCAAGGTGTGGAAGAGCAACGCCGTGCCCCCGCCGGAGACCTACAGCCCGCCCGAGAAGAAGCCCCCGCCGCCCCCTGCCCTCGACATGGCCATAAAGTGGTCCAACATCTACGAGGACAACGGCGAGGACGCGCCCCGGCAGGCCGGCAAAGCCAAGTTTCTGCCGGATGAGGAGCAGGAGCCGCTGGAATCGGGTGAGGAGCACCGGCGTGTGTGTGTGTGTGTGTGTGTTTCAAATTCGTGAGCGCAGGGAGGCGAAGCGGGTGGGTGGTGGGTCCGTGCGTGCAGCCCTGCCCGCCCCCCGCCCGGGGGAAGCTCCGCCGGCCTCTGCTGCCCCCCGCGAGCAGCTGCAGGGCCCCGCGGCCTCAGCCCGTGGTTCCCTGAATCAAGCGGGAGTCTCCAGCAACCGCTCTGCTCCCCTTCCACTGGCGTTAGCGGAAGCAGGGAACGATTAGAGTCTGTAGAACTGCAGTTGTATGAAGTAACAGCTTTGGTCATGGTGCCGTTAAAACAGAACGTGGTACGAGAGGTTCTTTAAGCACTGCTGTCTCGACCCTAGGTGTAGATGTAAGTCAGATTATTTTTATCATGTGTGCAAAACCTGGGGACCAAGAAAGGAATTAAATTAAATGTCCATGTGACAGATTACTGAACAAATTATTTACTATTCTCTTCACTTTTAATCATGGTACAAGCTGTAATAGTAATCTAGGAAGTAAAGAAATATTTGACAGTTGAGAATTTTTTTTTTTTAATTGCTGGAGAAAGAGAACAGCCAGTAACAACCAAGAGGAAAAAAAAGCAGAAGAAATTCTGGGCTTTCAGGACACACAATAATGTTTTGGTTCACCAGTAAAGTTGTCAGCGAACCTTTCCAAAAGGAAGGGGTTTTTTTGCTGTCTTGCTCCTTTTTCTATTCTGAGTGTTCCTTCCGCTGTGACAGTTTTTCTCTCCATCTTACTCCATTTGTTCTGTATGCTTCCCCCCCCCTCGCCCCCCCTTCGTTTCTATTAGTCACTCTTCATCCAAAGACTAAAAAAATAAACTGTTTAATTGACCTTGACATTACTTCCGGCTTCTAAAATGTCATCTTCTAGATTTTTGTCTTATCCAAATAACATATTTTTTCAGAACAGGTACTGTACAGTATCATAACAAGGCCTCTTCTTAGTCATCCTCCATGGTCATTCCTATTCTGTCCCCATATTGTCCACATTTCAAAAATGTTGATGTTGTTGGTTAATACTACTGTCTTTTTACCAGGCATCTCAGATGCGGCTAAGTCAGTTGTTCTGAGATGAGGATGGTGTTTAAGACAGATACTGGCTTTGCTGACTTTGACTAACTCTGTCTTTTGTTTAAAGATGGTGAAAAAGATGATGAACCAGCTTCTGCTAAGAAACGTAAACTAGACTCTGGGGAGCAGACAAAGAAGAAGAAGTTATAAAGCAGGGCATGCTGGATTTAGCCATAATGAGGATTTCAATGAACTTGGATTCCTCTGCTGGAATGGGAAACAAATACATGTTTACTGAATTTCTCTCTCCTCTTGGGTAGGGAATTTTATTTCTGTAGTATGCTTGCCTTTTGGAAAGCACAAAATTAAGTGGACAGTGTCGTGATAGAAACTCATCTACTGAACAAAATTTAAACCTGTTTATTTAAAAGAGGGGTTTAGAAGAGGGATTCATTTTAATGGATACTTGTGCTCATGCAGGTTACAGGGCTTCATGGTATTTTGTTTATCAAGAGACCTAGTAACATGAGCTTATCTGGACTGACTTTTTCATGGTGTCAAAACCTTTTATAAAGGAGTATATACTAAAGATTCTTTAAGTACTGTCCTGTGATATGTTTGCATAATGTTGTTTTGAAATGTATGTAAAGACTGCAAATAGGTCACTGGAATAAAACTACATTTGAAAACATCTGCAGTATAAATATTGCATTGCATGCTTGGTGAATAGGAGGGATGAATTCTGTACCCATATGCATTTCAGTGATGTATTTCTTATGACACAACAGATTCCTCAGGGTTTTGTTTGTAATAAATATACTACTGCAAACTGAAGAAACATGGACCTAGTAATGGAGTTTAATTTTTGATGTTATGTGATCTGCATCAGTGAATCATGAGACTACTGATGCAGGAAGAATGAAGAATTTAATGTATTTTTCCTAAAATTGATTATAGATTCTAGATATTTATGTGGAAAAAATATGACAAAGCTGTGATGGAGTCTTCACTGCCAAATTGTATTATTTCAGTTCAAACAGTTGGTCATCAGTGCTAGTCAGTGTATGCTGCATTCGTGGTATGCATGGATTTTGGGGTCTGTATATGAAAAAGTATCAGCAAAACTGGGTTGGAGGGAGGGTTGGTCTAGGTTGATTTTCAAATAAAGCTTCTGTGTCAGGAAATCTGCAGTGAGATTAGGCCTACTAATGAAATTTTATGTAATTAAACAATGTAATCATTCATAATTTTTATTTTCCTTCTGTCTTGGACTAGCTTTAGTTTGACAGAACAAGTTCCGCATGCATATGTGCTAATATGATGTTAATATTTTTAAAGTGATTTTTGAAACGATTCCTTTGAACCTCGCTATACAGAAAAATTTATTCATTTTTAGTGAGTACTTGAATTTAGCAACAAGTTACACAATTCTAGCCTTGGCAGTGTGATAATGCCTTCTCTGGATCCTTCTCTACCTGCAGATTCCCCAGCTGCTCTTTGCCAGTTTCACAGCCTGCCAGGCCAAATCTGGGATATATTCCACCCCTTCTTGTGCTGCTAGTCTGGAAAAGATTTGAAAAATGGTACTTGTACACAGCTGAGGGTTCCCTGTGCCCCAGCTCTCCTAGCACAAACTCAAATATCTGACACTGTCGTAGCAAGCTCCAAGATGAGGGACAGTGTCGCAGGCAAAGCTTATGAAGTGCCAGATCTGTGTAGTTTCTCAGAATCTCAGGTTGCCATGGCTGAGCTGGAGCAGGGACTCAGCTAGCAGGCAGCGGAGCTGAGCTGGCTGCCAGGATGCAAGGGGAAGCCTCCCACACCCTTAATGACAGCCCTGCTGAGTTCCAGCTGGGATGAAGACCCCTTTGCAGCAGTCAAATACGACTGCTTGTTGAAACAGAGCTTCATCTAGGTGGACAGCCAGTGTAGCATGACAGTTCAGGAATTGTGTGTATCTGCATTTTTTTGAGTTGAGAGACTATAAGTGCCCATACTTCGCTTTGTGTAGAATACTAATGTAAATTCTCCTTCATTCTAGCAATAGTGTGTGAAACTTCGACTAAAAATTACCGTCTAATGCAGACCAGTTCTCACAGGAATAGTTGTCTCCATGTAGGTAGAACAGCCTTACATCATCCACTTCTGGATGTGGGTTGTCACAAGCTACTTGGGTAGCTGGTCTCTAGGTCCTGGTTATCTGAGATCAAATGGTTTCTGTGAGCTTTGTAAGCAAAGAAATGAAGAATGTTTTTCCTGAACGTGAGTCTCTGAATTAAAAGGCTCACTCTAATCTGCTTTTTTTCTGTACCTGCTGTCCCAATGTTGCTAGGTTGAAGGTGCTAATCTTCAGAGAATGTGGTATAAGAAAAGACTGCTTATGCTCCTTTTTTTTTAACAGGAGAGTCTTTATACTTTAGCTGGCATAGAGAGCTGAGGGTAGGGAATAGCAGCAACCTCCTGTTCAGATACGAAAATCAGATGTTTGGTCAGTTTTCCAAAGGTTCATTTTGTGTCCAGGCAGCGAGTTGCAGATTATAGTATGTCTAGCAAGATGATTTTTGAGAAATCTGCCTCTGCTATCATATATGTACAGAATTTATTCTAGGGTTATGTGGGATGAATGGTACCTTTCTTGAAATGTGAAGGATTTGACATGAAGTACACAGTTTAGTGGACTGCCTAATTCTCAAGTCTTACAATAGTTCTGTTAGCTACTGAAGTGCTCCTGGAAGAGCATTACAGCTGAAGGTTAATGTCACCAGCTCTGGAAATAGGATGCATTCCCACGACCGCCGTGACCAAGGAGGCTTTTGTCCTTATATTGTTTGCTCTGCTATTCTACCAGGTAGCTCAGGAAGTTACCATGCTAATCATTCCTTTTGTTTTGAGATCATATGATATACGTGGTATCCAGTTGTCTTAAAGTTAACACCATCTGATACTCAGTTTCCAAGGAGAAAACCAGCATGGCTAATCTGGGAGAAGAATGATTAATTGTATTATTTACAGGTTGAGGAAATCTTCATTGTAAGCAGTGATCATGGCAGCTTCCCTATTCAGGAGAAATGGCAAAAGCAACTATGCTTCTTTTTCTTAAGACAGACATCTGAAACAAGGCTGCTGGAGCCTGTCTGAAGCTGAGTTATCTGGGTGGACTGGTTCTGCTGCGGGAAGTTTTTTTGGGGGAGATGCTTCAGTGCATCATCTTCAGAAGATGATGAGAGAAATGCTCGTGCTGCAGCTTCTGAAGCAACACAGAAGATTTCTTGCCATACAGGGTATACAAAAAAGCCCAGAGCAGGGAGGGGACTGACCTTTCTGAGTTCAGAGATAAGAGTGTGTGCCTTTTATTGTAAGTAAATGAGATTGCATAAAAGAAATGTTAAGCTTGTATGATCAGTGACTTTTAATGCAAAACATCAGCACAGAACTCCTCACAGTGGAAAAATAATGCTAGAGTCCTAACTCTGTTGAGAAAAGGCTGGAAAGGCACAAAATGTTTCCAGTGATCAGCTTTAATAGTATGGTACTTACTAAGCAGTACTTTCTTCCATGGGGTTAAAAAGCACAGGTACTTACAGCTGGTACAAAGAAGCCATTTGAAAATTACTGTACTGAGTTAGATAGAATGTAGCTACTAGCCAGGAGAGGAAGAAAAGGAGAGAAAGCCCACTGATTTTGTCAAGGATCTGTAAGATCTTATTCAGACACCATGAAAGGCTTCTAAGAAAAATGGGTACTAGGCTAAATTATAAATGCTCATTTGGAGTTGTGCTTCTAGATCAAGATCAATGATAACACATCCATAGCATTCATAGCTATGAAGCTGTAAAACAACCAGCCGTCATTCAAGTTCCTCAGTAAGTCACTAGAGAGAGCATTACCAGGGAAGATGTGGTCATGATAAGCCTTGCAATTATAGGAGTGCATCCAATGATCCCCAAAAGGGGATTCAAGTCTTCTCTTTTTTGCATGATTAGAAGTGACACAGATAGACAAACCGAGAAAAAGTGGTAATAATGCAGGGCTTAAAGGAAGCAGATCAGGTAAGTGAAGAAATGAGCAGTAAGATTTTCTCATTTGTTTTGAAAGTAGAAGAAGCTGGAACAAGAAACAGACTTTTAGGTTTTATTTGGGTTTGGACGGCTAATAATGAAAAATTGGCTACTCTGTGCATCAGGATCTGTGAAATGCGTGAGCGAACACTTACTAAACTTAAACTGATAGCTCAGATGTTCAAAAAATCTCTTAACTAGAGAACAGTTTATCCTGGATTGTCTTTCAAGAGAAGATGGTGACAGCGAACATACACCCCCGCCAACAAACAGGAAACATTGGCTCTGAAAATTAGCCCTTAACTCATCATTGCACTGTTTTTATGATGAATCAAGTGTGATTATGATCATTATGTGTAACAGGGAATAAAAGGCAATATAAAATGCATACAAGTTTGAGAATATTCTCTTATAAAAACAGTGGCTGGAAGGCAAGTGATTTGCGATGAACACATTGCATTGCCTTCAGATGCTGGCACAATAGCAGCTACATTGCTTTGGTTTCCAAGAAAGGCAGGATGATATGGAAAAGAATAATTTACATCAGTATAGAAGTACAGCCATTGAGGATAATGACTTTCATGTCAGGCAGAGCTTCCTTCCAGAAATGCTAATGGAGAGGTTGTTGCAAGGCACCCCTCCCTTGGTCTGATATTCTATGTGACAGCTTGATGCACACTAATGCTATTAAAGAACTGATTCATTTACAAATGGTTTGTGATAACCCAGGGAAATTTAGTGTGTTCCACAAAGAATAATTTGTTATGAACGTGGAATCGGCGCAGAAGGAGGATTTTTATTAACAGAGAGAAACAGAAGCTGTGTAGTGGCTGGCTGACTCTGGTGACTGGAAGCTCACTTGCCCATTTGCTAATCTTGCAAAATCATGGCAGAACTTGGATGAAAAGATGTAATGATTTCAGTCACCAGCAGGATACAATTTGAATTTTCTTTTCAGGCTTGAAAGGCTCCTGTGACTCTGTCTTAGCTTGCTGATTGTTTTCCAACCCCCTTTGACTACTGGTCACAGATGTTTGTGCTTTTGCTTTGGGTGTGGGTTTGATGTGTGAACAATGCAGGACTGTCTTAAAAGCATGGAAGCTGGTTACATCTTAAGTGTGCGTTCTTCAAGGATCAATGGTTGTACCAGTTGAAAGGGACCCCTGGCAATGGCTACAGCTGCGCAGCATTTCCATTTTGGGAAAAAAAAATGTTTAAGGAGATCCACACTTACTCATAGAAAAATCTGAAAGGCTGGCTTCCAAACAGCTGGGAAAATCCCAGCACCATCAGGCCTGGGCACAAGTGTGGTTGTAGCAGTGCCCTACGGAGGTGAGTTTGTTGACAGGCTAGTTGCTCTAGCAGCAGCAGAGCACAAATGACTGCTGAGGCATGCTCAAGAGGAGATGTCAACTCTTCTCCCTATAATTGCCAGGAGGGCAAACATAGAGGAAAAAAGTTCTCAAAAAGATCAGCATGGAATGGGTTTGGAAAACCCTTGAGAAAACGGAGGAGCCTTGCTAAGAAATCTGATTGCATTACTGCCAAAGGCGTTTTCTGGATGCATTGACTAAAGTTTAAAGAATGATGCAACAAGAGGCATTGATTAGCTAGGTGGTCTGCAGCTGTCTCAAAATGTCAAGACTGAGATAAAAGCAGGGTTTCTGTAGAGTAAAATATTGGCAAAATACAGAAAACTGCTGAGAGAAATAGTGCTTTCATTGCACAGGTGGGACATGGGAATCTGAGGGAATGATTCTGTTCCTGAGACAAACTTCAGTATCAGGGGACTGCTTTCTAAAAGCTTCTAAGTCATATAATTAGGAACCAAGAAATAATGAGAATAACCGAGGGACAGAGATTCCGGTGAGCTAGTTCTTCATGTGTAGAGTATCACAGACCAAAGGGAGCAACGTCCTCTTCAGAGAAGTCCACAGAATTTGGGTCACTGATAGAAATGTGCAAAGATCAGTTGGACCTTGAAGGCTTAGTCACACTGGAGATTGGAATGGGTTTGTGCTGCTGGTTCTTTTGAACTCTTTTCTTCAGGGCACTTCTGAAAAAAGCAGGAATTTTCAGGGAAGCCAGGACCTGTGGAGCTGGATTGACAGAAGAATGCAATGAATTCAATGAATGGAGATAAGCATTTTTGGTCCTTATCAAATAATTTTATCAGTACTCTTCATTTAGAAGATGAAGTGCTCTTCATCTTTAGAATGCTTTCGTCTTGGTAGCTTCAAAAGATAAATCACATCTTTGCTGTAGCTGTGAGCGAGAAATGAGGACTCTGTGTTTTACTGTTTTCTAACAAGATGAACTTATTCTTTGGAGCAAACGCTGATTTCCCATCCCTTTGCTTAACTTCTCCCACCATCTGTTTCTTGCTGTAGATAGACTGATATGAAAATTAATACAGGATTAGTACAGGGTAACCCCAGGAAGGTTTAATGGGGAGTTAAACTAACTCGAACTAACTCAACCAAACAACCCCCCCCACAGCAGCAGGCTCCCAGCAAAAGTAATTGGGCAGCCTTTCTGTTAGCAAGGAGATCATGGTCGAGTTTTGTTAAACAAGTGACTTCTCTGACATAGGGTGGTAAGGGATGCCTTGAGGAACCAGACCAGGTAATGTAAGAGACTAATTTCACTTCTTTCATAGGACGGATCACAACTTAAAGACCTAAAGAGGGGTTTTACAAAACATGTTTCTCTGTTAGGCTTCTGGTCTAGAAAAAGTGTCACTTTCTATTGTAATTAGAAGATGCTTAAAAGAAATGCACAAATCCCTTCCTTAGGACTGATAAAATTGTATTTTGTGAGACTAAGATCTTATATATTGTCTGAAATGTTTCAAAGAGTTGTATTATTTAATGGAGTTATAAGGTTGGCAATGGCAAAGGCTTGTTTGAAAACATACTGTTTTAACAGATAGGAATACTGATTTTTATACAAGATCTAAGGTTTGGCTTACCATTAGTGACTTGTTCTCACAGGAAACTTTGTACACACCTCTTAGTTAGCTGTAAATAAGCTGTATCTCTCTGACAGTTTAAATAAGCTATGTCGCCATGATCTTTCACACAGCAATGAAATACTGCTTACATGTTACAAACTTAAATTTTTCCCAGTATCAATATAAAGCAACACATAGACATAAGACAGTTATATGCTATAGAATTATTACATTGTTGTGACATTAATAGATCCATTGCATTATTTCCCCACAGAAGCATAACTGACTCCTAAAGCTGGCAATATGAAAATAAGAATCCATGTCATTAAGTGATTCCAGTGCTGATAAAACAGGGAAACTTACCTGATATAGACTGTATATATGTAAATTCAGTGCTCCTTGAATGCTCAAGAGCCAGCGGCAAATAAATTTTGGTCTGACCTTGTAAGGATCCCAGGCATGTATCATCCCCACCCTCCTGATGGGTATCCCCTATTTCCCTGCCTTTTCTCAGCTTTCTTGGGATAGCTGTTGAGTTGGTAAAGTATCACGTAGCTCAGTATAGTATCATGTAGCTGGCAGGAAGATGCATTGCTGCATTGGCAAAATCATCCAACAGACAACTGGGCAAATGAAGCTCTGCAATAATTTAGCTCTTATAGTCTACATTTGCTGGCTTTTCAGCTGTGCTACTCCAGTAGAGGGTGCTTTTGTTAACTGCTGGCGTAATGCCTGTTTCAATTTGCAGTACTGCTTTCAATTATAGACCTTGATTTTCTTCTAATTTTCTTTCTAATATGTGATAAGGTCTCTCTTGAAACAGTATGCATCTATTTTGGTTGCTTTCTTGATATCTTGCTCTAGATTTTCTCACTACTTACAAAGGGGTTTTAAACAGCTTTTGCACTGTAGATTTCACATAATGTCTGAATGCTGTCTGGGGAGAGTTACTGAAATCTTTTCTCTTTGAAAAATAATTCTTACATTGATCGATCACAATGAAAATATTATTTGGCAAACACAATTTTAGTCAAGTGTGTTTGCCTGCAACAAAGCAGTGAAAAACAGTATGAAAATAATGAATGGTTAAATGTCACACTAAACTGTTTCAGCCAAACTAATTATTGAGTTTCAACTTTTCTGATTTAGTAGAAAAAAACCCAAGAACAAGGGTTTTACCATCTTGTGAGTGAAAGAGTAATGGTTGGTTTAAATTTAAGAACACTCAAAGAGAAAGTGAGGAAGAACTGGCTTTGAGAAGTTGCATTTATCTAATTTCACATATACTCATAAGCTTCCTTCATAGAAGGTTACAAAAATAAGGCTGGAATGCACCTTCCCCAAGGTGACCCAGGCCACTGGCTGCCCCAGGCCAGCTGGCTGGCCCCACATCTTTCCTAGCAGATCTCTCAGCTTTAAATGCTTGAAGGGAAGGCAGAAATGCAATGAGCACTGCCAGCCCTTCTTCCAGTGTCAGCAACTTAGTGCATTAACAAATCAGTAGAAATCAGCGAAATCATGCAGTTGAACTAAAGAGTTTATCACTTTTTTTCTCCATTTTAGGGAAGCATATAACTCTTTCGAGCAGCTTTATGGTTTGTAGTTTTGTGTTCATCCAGAGCAAGGACTCCTGTGCAAGCATGGGTGTAAATGTCTCAGTGTGACGTGTTCAGAGTTATAAAATGTGATTCATCTCAGGTTGTGCCTTGGTTCTTTGGTTGTGGTGTAGCTAAGGGAAAAAACATTTTATGACAGTTAAAAAAATTCTAAGATAAATGACAGAATTACAGCAAAGGACATGATTTCTGAGGGCAGTTTGTCTGGTCATAGAACCTGCTCTGGTGCACTGTAAGTTTCTTTGGAGCAGACTTCTGCTGAGGATTGTGTTGCTGCTGTACTGGGGTAACTCCAGACAGGATTTAACAGTCAGGCCCTGAAGTTCACTCAGAAGTTAAATTAGCCCTTTAAACAAACTTTTTGCTCAAAACTCTTCAGGAGGAACAAAACGAAACCATTATACTTGAGAGAAGAAATGGGAAACCTAGAGATGGAACTGAGCCACTGTATGTGTTTAGGCTTTTAATTGAAAGAGCTCATTTAATTTTTCACAGGATTTTGGCAACATACGAAGCTGAAAATTAATGGTCTTGTTCACTGTGGAAATACCTATAGTGATTTGCTTAAGGGGCAAATGTTGCCAGGGACTAAATATGTCCCACGGTAGGTGGAAACTTCATGTGATGCCGACTTTGTCTGCAGCGAAACAGTAATGCTGGGGGCTGCACAGCTGTCTTCATTGATTGCTCTGAAATTCAGAATTTAGTAAGTAATCTGAAGGGGCTTAAATGAAGCAGTCATTTTATGCTGGTAATATTTTGCAGACCCTGATTTTTGTTCTTCCTTCTCATTCTGCAAAAGCCCCATAGATTTTAAAAGCATTCTGCAAAAATAACTTGAAAAACTATCCCATTTAGTAACAACTCTTCCTGGGAAGCTCTGCAGGATTTTCCATCAGAGGTGTGTTTATATCCCCGACTGTGCATACACACTTAAGAACCAAAAAAAAAAGTTTGGGAAATTAGCTCTCCCGGTACTTGGGAAATAATCTATTTCAGAAGATGAACATTTGTTTGTTTTTCTTAATTATATTACATATGGCTTTTGTTTATTAAATAAGTAGCTCTTCTGTTTTTATAAGAATAAGCAGATTTACTGACTCTCCTGGTTAATGCTATAGGGTTGTTGAGAAGCTATATGTGATATAACCAGTTCTATTTCTGATATCATGCTAAAGGATGCTCTTTAATCTCTGGCTACATTTACATTAGTAAGTCATTTGGCACAATAGGAGAGTGCCTGTAATGTGAACTAGTCTGCTGTGAGTAGCTCTGCTTTGCTCCCACAGGCTCAATGCCCAGCAGCAGTCCAAGTGTTCAGTGCACTCCTGGAGTGCATCTTCTGGTTTGAGTTTCATCTGAAAGGAATCCCGCTGGTGCGCTCTAAAACCAAAGCAGAGTCTGCTGGGCTGATAGGGAGAGTCACTTCAAAAGCAGCTTCCTGATCCAAACCAAAATACTTCTGCAGTCACACCCTGCCTGTGCGAGGAGCAGTGCAGGCGCAGAGCCCGAGTCTCTCTGGGACACACATTCACGCCCAAAATACGCCTTGCTGGAAAACCTTGTATTCAAGGTTTGTGCTCTTGGTAGAATGCCAATACTGCCTTTGAAACTTAGCTTTTTCCTCACCTTAGATTTGTTTTTTTCTCTATTAACTGCTTCACATATTAAGTGCAAGGGGTGATAGAAAATGAGAGTGAGAGGAAATTGGAGCACTGATCATTGCTTGTCTGTTCCCAGACCATTTCTCCTTAGAGATGCTGTGTTCATTCCTGGAAGAATCTATATGTGTATATGAAATGCAGCTATGTATGAATCCCACTATAGGCAATAAAAAATCTGTTGTATATGAAGCTAATCACACACATGAGTTTACACTGCCAGGGGCCACAGTGCCGAGCCTCTGATTCTTGCTAGGGGCTGAAGCCTTGCTGTTCACCTAGCAGTAGAACAAGGAAAGTGGTTTGTATTTTTTAACTCCTAGAAAGAATGGATCCCTTTCCCCTCCCTATGCTTTCCTCTCAGGAAGACTTAGCTAGCATCTGAATTTAGCAAGTTTACAAAAGCATTTTTTCATTTCAATATAGTTGTCTTAAAAGATTAATTTCTCCCTGAGGACATTTGGACAAGGTGGAGAGAGAGATTGATCTTTTCCAGATGCTCTTTGCTGACAGGCAAAGAAAAAATCCTTCTGCTTCAGGTTAACATTTATGACTGTATTTTAAAAATATATATATTTTGTATGCAAATCTGACAGGGACAGTGCAAGCCAGTCAAGTCAACAAGCATCTTACAAGTGCATAGATTTGCATTGTCATAGCTGCATTAATGAGATGGGGCTTGCCCCTGCCGACTGGGCTTTGGAGCTTCCCTCTCTGTATCTCCTATGGACAAGCAGAGGAGATGGATGTATTTTTCAGACAGAAACACGGAGGCCGCATTCAGCATGCTCTGCAGTGCTTGCTGAATCAGACACATAAAAATACATCATTCACCTTTGCTTTTATGCTTTGGGTACATTTCCTAATGGGATTCTTAAACATTGCACACTAAGTGCTGGCAAAACTTGTCACTGTGAACAACATGTTTTTTGACTTCAGGCTTCTGGGAAGTACTCTGAATTAGAGAAGCAGGGAGAGCTGATGCCTTATATGTTATCTGAGAAGAGAGCCAGTCGGAGAGAGTGATTATGTGTTCACACTCTGCTCACGATACACTCTGTCTCGCTTCCCTGCAGAGCAGGAGCAGTACTCCCGTGTTGGCAGCTGCAGTCACTACTGCTTTTGCCTCTGCACAAGAAATTGATACTTACTCTGATACTGGCTCTCTTGCCTGGCAGTAGTCTCTAATGACTACAATGTGAGGACTTCTTAACAGGGTGAAAGCTGAGCGTCAACCAGTTCTGTAGGACACCCTGATATCTGGGAAGAGCACATTCTTCTTCGGTTGATGCTGATCTCTAAGGCAACAGCAGCCGTGGTGCTGAGCATGGGAAGTAACGGGGCTCGCCTGTCAGCGGCAAAGGAAATGCCTCCGTGGGAAGTGGTCCTTCCTAACATCCATCCGTAACCACTGTTGTCCTTCTCAAATGATGTGTGGAACCAGAAACACTACTGGAGACCAGGATGCTTTTGTGAGTCCCAAGCTGGTTTTCACTGAGTGGGCAGAGGAGGTGGGGGCAGTCACTGGGGCCAACCGTGCGTGTCACCTGCTTGTGCACACTGAATCCTGGAGAGACAGGTTTCTGTCAAAATGATCAGGAAACCTGTTGCCATTCAGAGGTTGCTGACTGTTAAAACTGTTTTAATTAACTGGCCGTCAGAAAGACTGATAAAAACCTTTTAGCTAAGTAGAGAGGGCTCTGTTCCTGTGTGTGGCAAGGCTCAGGGCTCTGGGAGTGCTACAAGCAAAGCCCTTCCAAGGCCAAAGAAAGAGCTGAGTGAGGATGGTAATGGATGTGAGGTCTAGAGATGGTAAAGTCCCACTTCGGGAAATTAATCTTCTATGGAGCTGTGTCATGTCACTTGTCCCAAAACTTGTCCCGAGGTAAGCTCAGCTGTGACACAGTAAGTGATAAGGGGAGAGAAGGAGGTGAAACTAGGAGCATCGTTCTCTGGGGTTGTTCAGGTAAAGCAGGTAAATACGTAAGGGTCTTTGTTAAGCCCATTTGCTGTTTAGAAGGAAAAAAAAATGCTGGCTTGGATTATTAATTTATTTATTGTGTTTCAGAAGCAGGCAAAGTAGAGGGGGAAGATGACTAAATTTTTTGCAGTGTTTTTCTATTAGAGCAGGATGTTGGTAGGAAGGGGCAGGGCTGGGTAAGAAAAAGGAACATTACAGGTTTTGTCCATAAAGAAGCAAAACATGCTGTGCAAAAGAGGGCATTGAATCCTAGGACAAGGTGTTAATGATATCTAGATGTTAAAGCTCTGAGACTTTATACTGTAGTTCACAAAGCATCAGCTTTCCTACATTGGTAGTGTTGCTGAAGTGACCTGTCAGTTTTGGGGTTGTTTGTAGAGCAATGCAAGAGGGCAGTCTTTGCTGTTTGCTTAGGGTTCTTTTTTTCCCTAAGTACTTTGTACTAAACATGTATGAAAATCTGAAGAAACACATTGGGTGGGGTGCGTGGTGCCCCCAAGGTCTTCCTTTCACAGCCTGCAAGCTTTGACCCGACAATCGTTTCCCAGACAGGGTCCTGCCTGTCACATAAGTGCGCAATGTGTCAGCTCAGAAAGGCTGGAAGCTTGTAACAGGGTCTTAGCACATAATTTAGCCTGTGATACCTGATGAACTATATGCATGATTAGAACGTGCTATGTGGGGATGTGTCTTCCAAAGGTATGGTAAAATTAGCAGCTTTACAGTTTGACCTGATTTTTCTTTGTTGCTGGTTGTAAAGATAGAAACCACTACGTGGTTAAAATCTGTTTTGTTGTGTTCGGCTGAGTTTTATTTTGAGAAGGGGAGGGATAATTTTAGTTCTTCAGAACTAAAAATTGGATCAAAATCCTGGCAACTCTTCAAGATAAATGAACAACCTTGCAATAAAGGGGTTTCTGTCACCTTGGAAACACAGTTTGAAAAAGACATTTAAGTAATTTTAGTTTCAGACTTCCCTCTGCCCTTGTCCCTCCCATGCAAATTCTGTTTTTACACCCAGTATATCCGGTTTAGCTGTGGTTTTTTTCTGTATAGACAACAGGGGAATTGGTCAGACAAAAGTGGAAGAACACTGAAATGACCTTGCACATGATGTTTCAGAGCAGGAGCCAGTGTTTGGAAACACAACAAAGTTAAACCCATCCAAAAATAGATTTTAAAAAATCAGCCATTTTAGGCCTTGCATCTCAATGTAAAAAACCCCAAAAGTTTAACTTAATACTTGTTTTTTACAGACTGTTGATTCTTTTTATTCTGGAGAGGAATATGGCCTTTAGGAAACAAATTTTAGCAATGAGAAGGAAGATGGGGGGGAAAAACAAGTAAAAATCTACTTTGAAAAATTGATGTAATCTAGTAAATATACATGGCCTTTCAGAATCCCTGTCATTGTGATCTCTGTCTGAAATTTGTTGCATTACAGTGCTGTGGATCTTTGTTGTGGACGTTGCACAGATCATGTCATGGCATGGCTGGAAACTCGAGTCATTAGAAAAGAGATTAGAATAAAGTAGTGCTTCTACCCACTAAAGAATGTAAATATTTTGAATATTTTCAATAGTTCATACTTCTCAATAACAGATCTCACCTGAAGAGTGCCCTTACTGAGGGCCCACTAGAGAAAGCACAGAAGCCTTTGTAGCCTTTCCCATCTACTTGAAATCAGCTGAGTTACGTGGACTTTCCACTCCCACTCAGAAAATATTTCAAAGTGAAAAGTGAATCGATTTTGAATTATTTTAAAGATTAAATGGCATTTAAATGTATATTTTATTGCCCAGGTAATATTCCTGGAAACTTAGGGGAACCCATGCAGGACTGGTTGACAGTCCCTGTGCTAGCATCGGGTGTTACTCTGCCTGTTGGGCTGCTACCAGCTGTATGGTTTGTTAAGCTGGGCAGGAAAAGTTGCCACCTAGGACCATGTGTCACAGTCTGAGCAGCACAGAAAACTATCAAGACATTACACTAATACATCATGTGAGACATGGCTAGATAGAATAGCTGACTAACATTTGGGTTAAATATGTGGAAATGCTTCCTAACCACATGACTGATTAGACTGTTGGGATAATAATAGGACCATGTAACTTGAAATATTTAAAATGAGATTGGCCTGAATATGAGCAAATGAGATGTGTGATTAAGGGAGCCCAAATGAGATTATAAAACTATTTTTTCACATTGGTTTTCTTGGATTCTGTTGTGTCTCCCAGGAATGACTGAATGTTGTGAAGGGAATCAATAATTAAAAGAAGTTTGACCATGCCACCTTCCCGTCAGCTGCTGTGCTTTTGTCATTCCTTGTTATCACAGGAGTGAGTGAGTGTTGGGAGCAAGCTGTCAGCAGATGTTAGGCAACAACCCTGACAAGTTTGCAAATGAGGGACTTTCCCTGATGGAGCCAGTGGGATCAAGTACTAGTCTTCTTGTTGCATTGTTCTTTACAAGTCAAGAAAGCTCATCAGGTCAAAACATGTGCTCCATAGTGGCTGGCCTAAGCAGGAAAGTTTTCTTCTCTGGTGAAACACAGTTTTATTCTGTTTTACTTGATAGGTACACTCCAGGAGATGCAAAAAAACTCCAGGGTTCACCTGTGTAGCTATACGAGAATGCTTTTCTAGTTTTCAGCCACTGTACTGAGGCAGTGTTGTTCAGATTCTGCAAACAAGCTAAGTATGAGCACGCTAATGCATGCACAGACTTCATTAACATAGCTTCTTACTATTAACTTCTCTGATTGCTCCCTTTGACGCACACACAATGGAGAGAAAGAAGAGAATATTTCCCATATGAAATTCCACAGATCTCTCAGCAGCCTGAGGTGATATGCTGGATTTCTCTGGCTTTTTTTTCATTTTTTTGGCTTTGTAACACACAATATGACTATCATGTAATGATCATGTATGCACACATATAAAGTTATTTGACTAATAAAGTTATTTACCTTACATAAAAGAGAAAAACAGACTAGATCCTTTCAATGTGTGAAACTCATTGACATGTTTTGCCCACAGAAACATCTATTGCTTAAAATTTAAGACTGTAAGAACACATCTTTAAGGCTTCCTTGTGATCAGCTTAAGTACTTTGAGCACAGCACACTACATACAGTTCTTAAAGGATCAGTCTTTCAATTTAAGGACCTTTCCACTTTTTTTTTAAATACTGCCTTTCCTTTTACAGCATTTAGAAGTCCTGTATACTTTGCTCTGACTGGAAACTCAAGAGTTTTGAGGCTGAATATTGAAAACAAAAAAATTGCTATTTCTAACAATAGAAGTGGAAGAAATGAATTTTAGAAAAGTAGATTCTCCTAAGAACATGTTCATTCTGGCATTTGGCTGACTGTTAATAGGCAATCAGAAGCCATTCAAGATATTCTTCTTACAATGTTTAAGTTTTGCAGGATTCTTAATACATAAATTTTTCATATGCAGCAGGTTTTAGGAGCCTGTGCACAATGGGATTTATGGTGGATGTACTTTGCAACATCTCTGGGACACTGTTGTGTGGCTGGCAGACCTTGGCTCTGCTAAGGGTCTGTCAGTCAGTATAGCACTCCCGTACATCATTGACAGGGACCGCTACAGGACACAGCTCAAAAACCTTACAACTCTAGCTAGTTAGGGGATGAGATTCACAAATGTTACATTTAATCTAAGTTTGGATTAATACCCAAATAGCGTGAGAGCCTGAATGATGGTGGAGACTTTGTGAAGGCACGAGGCCAAGAAGACAGACAGGTGGATATGGGTGAGAGCTCTGCTTCTTCCCTGCCTTCCTGAGACAGAAATGGCAGGACCACAAATGTGGTCCTGGCCTAAAGAGATAGGACAAAATAGACAGAGAAATGCTTATTTAGTGATTTCAGTTCCTTCATAGACAGTCTCCTGGTGCTTTGAGCATAAACTTGAATCTATTTTTCTTTTGCTTGAAAATACTACACTCTGTGTTTGCTTTCACTTCAACCAAGGTGGAGTGTCGCTGATCTGCCAGTTTTGTCTCCATGTTAGGAGAAAGTAATGGTGATGATAGTCATGATACAGACTATTTTTACTGTATGTGTAATGCTTTGGCTTCTTTGTATCCAAAATACTTTGGTATTTTTAGCATATCTTCAGTGAGACTGGCATCCTACCATAGCACTGGCATGCTGGAAGTTTGCAGTCAGAGGTGGTAATGACAGCCCTGAAGTTCAATAACATGTTCTGAAAAGCTCATGGGGTTGTTAGGTTGCATTCTTTAAAAAGACAAATACCAATTTAAAAAAATACTAAAGAACACGAAATACTGTCTTATTTCTGTTTAAACAAAGCACAGAAGGCAGAGCCATGAACACTCCTGCTGCTTAACTTAGCTGATAGCTATGAATAGAAGTATTTCCATCATACTGCTCATTTGAATCTAGGTTAACCATACATGGTTCTCAAAATCCTCTCCTGTTTGATTTTAATTACAGCATAACAGGACAAGTAGACCAGGCCACTGGGAGCAATGGGCTCAGCACTTCACAGACAGCCAGGGCAGCTGCCATCCTGATGCTACAAGTCACATCGCCAGAGCCCAGGAAGCCAATGCCACAGGCATCAGGGAGGAACAGATAGTGGCTTCTCAGATGTCCCTTACCTCTTTATGAGAAGGCACCAAGTTTGGTTGGCCATGGCCAAGCAACAGCAATGGAGGTGTGGTGCACTGGGTATAAGATCTCGACAGTTGATGCTTCTTAAAGCAGTTTTGGAATAAGGAGGTTTCCGGCAAGGACGTGCTGTAGAAGGGAGTCAGTGGTCTGAGTCAAACACTTGACTACTCTTGGAGTCTCTAAAATTTGCTTTTAAAAAGTATAACCCCAAGTGCGGATGGTTCCAGAGACCAGGTAGCAGATGGTGGAGCCATTTGGGTAATGAACACCTTCAGCTTTGTCCAGCCTGTTGTCTAGCAACCTCCTCAGATTTAGAATATAAATGGTTTATTCTCCCATTGTTTTGTCTTCCTAAGAAGATAACCAGCTGTATTCTGGACCCTCTGGGCCTCTGGGGTGCCTCGGCTGGCCAGTTCAAAATAGGGTCTGCGGGTAACAAAGGTACGGATGACTGTAATGGTGTCTGCATCTGAGAGAGATCGGTTGTTTGGCAGGCTGGGGATAATGCACACGGCTATTAGCTGCCTGATAGGGTTTCATGGGACTCTTATTTCAGGCCATTTCGATGTCAGGAAGGCAGACGCTTTCAATAAAAAGAGTGCTCATAGATTTTATTGGGCCATTCAAATGCTTCCAGTTCCCAGCTGTCATCAGCTCCGCTTTAGTCATATAGTTGTCACTTTATCTGCCTGTCTTCGACAGGTCTTGGGAGAAGAAAGATACCGATTTGCTAAGCTTTAATGAAAAGGAGACTCACTCACGTTTCCAGACGCTTTTAATTTTACTCATATGAATGAATCACACTGAAATAAAATGAAGTATATCTTTACACAGTTACATCCTAAATTAATATATAACTTTTATTTCAGGTACAGGAGCAGGTCTTAGATGCTCTGAGGGATTAATTTTTCCAAAATCAGAGCAGTTCAAAACCAGTCCCTGAGTTTATACAGAAATGAAAGCCTGTGTACTTAGGAAAGCACAGCTTCTTCACGTATCTGCTGAGGCAGAGCTGACCTTTGAAACTGTCAGCAAGGCTGTAAAGGTTATTTTTCAGTCTTTTATTAGGAACTATTTATCTGCCTAACTTCATCATTCAGCTAGATCAGAGCCCAAATGTGGCCACCTATGCATCAGCTTCTTCATCGGGGATATCCTTCTCATTTTCCAACTTAAATTTGACTTTTTACTTGTGCAGTCATTTACAATGCTCATGCCATCAGTTCAGAAAAATTAAGTAATTGGTGAAATCTCAGTCTGTTAATGAAAAAAGCTTTTTAAAACATTTCTCTTTGTACCTTCAGAAGAATACTGCTTTCTATTTGTTTAAGGTCACACTGTTTAACCGGTCCTAAATATTTGCCAGTCTCTTAATAAGAAGCCTCTTCAAGCCAATGCAAGGTCTAGTCCCATCCTCTTGAAGGAGCTTTTACTTTTTGTAGAAGGCTGAGTAAAAGATTCACATTCAGCACTGTGTGCTTTACAGCTCCTGAACAAAACAGGCTGAGCTGAAAACAAAAGCTCAGCTTTGACTCTTGCTCCACTGGCTGAAGTTAGTTCCAGCCAGATCCTTAATGTTATTTTATCTGCACGGTTGGAGTTTTTTTTTGTGTGTGTGATCAATGCCAACTCTGTTGGGCAAATACAGGATGCATAGGGATTTAAAAAAATCCAGCTGCCAACAAGAAAAAGTGCTTTGTAACCACAGTTTGGAATGGAAACAATTTTCTAAGATACAGATCAAACTGTGTTTATAGACTCCACTATTGGCAGCTTTTCACCAAGCTATTTCCTGTGTGCCTATTGCATAGAGGAATTATCTAAATGCTTAAACTAACATTTAAAACCATATAGATAATGAAAAAAATACTGTGTGAAGCAGGACAGAAAACACAATGATGTTGAAGTTTCTTTTGCTTCCATAGCTAATACTCATGGGAGAAGGAAGTACTGTGCACCAAACGTCAGTACGCCAGTTCTTTGCAGGAGCTGGTCCTTACTCTGGCTAGTAACTTCTTTCTACTAATATTGTTTTAATTGCTAAAAGGAAATGTCCAAGTAACAAAAATTTCTGAAAATACCACTTGAATAAGAAGAACTTGTTAAAAGTTACATACAGTTACTTTAAATGCAGTGAGTTGTTGCTCATTAGGGAACTGATTCAGATTAATCAATCTAAGGCACAGGCAGACAGGAGGAATCTGATTTACCATTAGAACAGGTAGGAAATCTGCATGTGTGAAGATGACAGTCAAGGCAGATGTGGACTTCTTTTGTTTGCTCAATTTGAAATGGTTGCAACAACTTTTTCTTGCAGAAAAAGCCCAGAGTTCATCTGCTACCTGGTTTGAATCTTTTCACTGTTTTTTAATGGGTCAGAGCCTCTCTTCCAGACTTCACATGCATTCGTTCCCTTCACTTCAGGCATGGATTTGCTGGTGGCACAGCTAACCTCCTGATAGCATCAGTAAGGTCAGTGCAGTGGAGTTGTGGTGCCCATGCAGAATTTTACCAGGGATTTTGTCACTGATGTTCTGCTTAGCTCAACTTCATTCCTTCTGTCCAAGCCATGTCTCAGCTAGGGAGGATGGCAGCTGTGGTACAAGGAAAGGTTTAGAGTTCGGAGAGTAATTTTAGGTTGGATGGGACCTCTGGAGGTCTGCTGGTCAGCCCCAATGCAGAGCAGGAGCTGCACAGGTGAGCTTGGCCAGGGCCAGCCAAGTTTTCAGTGTCTACAGGATGGAGTTCCTACAGCTTTTCAGGGCAACCTGTTTCAGCACCTGAGTATGAGATGATAAAAAAAATGCCATCAAATATGTTTATACCCTTCTTTGACTGTATCCTTACAGATCAGGACCACAGTTCTGGAAGGTATAGTAAAAGGTTTAATTTTACATACTGTTTCCAGCCTGGAAGTCAAAGTTTTTGTTGGGAATGAGATAAGATCAGGTTAGAGGGGGTGGCATTGGGCTTTTCCATTACTTGGGCCCACAGATAATGAAGAAAATGTAATTGTGAATTAATCTGCTGGAGACAGATACATTAATTGTGCACAGTGAGTGCACTGTCAGAAAAGCACTGATAGATTTGGTTTTATGCGTTTCTTGCATGCTACTCTGCCAGAGATGCTGGCAAAATGTTCCTAACCCAGGGCGTGGGCACTGGGATGTGGCTGTCAGAGGGGCAGGGTCTGACCCCCGCAGGGACAGAGGCCAGGCAGACCCCTTGGGACTCGCAGTTCCTCACCTGTGCAGCAGTGAGCACTGGCACTGTCCCAGCCACCACCATCTTGTCTGTGATTTTTCCCAACCAGAGGTATTCTGGAATGATTTTATGTCTTGCTCTGAAACTTGCACACAGATCTTTCCCAATATGTTTATTTAAAGGAATGTAAATGGTTTCAAAAGACAGGATGACAAAATGGCATTTCAAGTTGTTGCAATGTGACATATGATAACTATGGTGAGATTTTAGATAAAGAGAAATCATAACTACTCTGTAATGTTTTTTTTTTTTAGATTGTAGAAATACAGGTATTACTGGGTTAACTACTGTTGGTGTCTCACCCATAAAGATTCAAAATTTTAATCTCACTTTGTTCTTCAGGAAGATTTAGTTTCAAATGATGATATTATTACATGCACACACACATCCCCAATCTAGTAAGTGAGGGTGTGATGTTCATGGGCTGCAGTTGTTTTCTCCAGAGCCGAACAAGCACTTTCTCTGGTCCAGTGTTTGGGGGTTTGTTACACACGGAGGCAGTGGAGTGGCAGGAACCCTGCCTGCTCCCTGCTGCCTTCCGCGGGGAGGTGGCATCCAACCCACCGGCAACGGGGCAGGGGTGGCGATGGCTCTGCTGCCTTCACCCACCACCTGATGGGTGTGTTGCAAATCGTTTGTAAGAAATGTCATATAAAAAGCTGCAAACTATATTCCCGAAGCTGTTTATAATGAAATGAAACGCAGATCTAGATCCACGTAGACGTTAACCAATGAGAGCTGTCTCAGAACTTTATCTGGGTAAAAAATCAATGACGTGCCATTTCCCAAGATGGGTTTCCAAGGGCTGTGCGCTTGCTAATGGAGCTAATGCATGAGGTAGCTGAGCAACACATACACCAACCCCAAATTTTTGCCCTCTTCAGCAGCCTCAATACGTTATTTGCTCTGTCCTAATGCCGTTTGACTTCTACCTGTGTGACATTTTGGCTGCAATACTAACGGCTGCCAACAACACCAAGGGCAACTTCATCCCCGCTTCGCGGGCGCTGCTCTGCTGAGGAGCGTGCAAGGGCTTTTCGAGAGAGCGAGGGGCTTTCCCCGCTGCCGGGACTGCGGCTAAACTGCCTAACACCTGCCGGGGGCAGGAACTGCCACCTGCACGGCCTGAGCCCGCAGGGGAGCTGGAAGCTTGGAGCTTACAGATTTGTTTCTTTGGGGGGGGGAAATAATAGCATCAAGGGAAACGAAGTATTTCAAATATGCTGTGATTCTTTGGCAAGAAATGCCAGACGCAGACGACACCCCGGGCTGCGGCGAGAAACGCTCCGAGTACAACTCGGGGTGCTGCCGGGAGCCCGAGCCCGAGCAGGACGGGCCCCCGGGCCGGGCCGGCCGCCCCCCCTGCGGCAGCCCCGG
>NW_020799109.1:16155164-16181769 GCF_003259725.1 Athene cunicularia | reverse complement strand
GGGCCCCGTGAGCGCCCGGGGTGCGCCGCGGGAGGGAGCGCGCCGGGGCCGGGCTTGAATTCAGCTCCTGAGTCGGTGCTCAACGGGAGCATCTTCACTTCGGCAATTGCTCTTCTTCCCGGGAGTGAGAATTCCTCATTAAAATAAAAGGTTCTTGAATTTAGACCGCTACTTTGTGTGAGTCCCTGCGCGTTTTCTCATACGACCGTTTTTTGGTTTTTTGGTTATGTTTGTTTTTTTTTTTTTAAAGGTGCACTTGAAAACTTAGAAATAAATTTTTAGTCTTGCTCTTGTTTCATTTAAACACATAATTATTATCTTTTTATAGCTGTACTAGGCAACTTAGTGAAAGAAAATGTGTGTAAGTAGTAGCCAGAAGATGTATGAATTTTTTGATCCATATATGGAGAGGATGGAAAAAGCCATTCCCCTCTTGGTTACAATCTGAAAAGCAATGCACAGTGTCATGTTGAAATATTTTATATGCCTACGTAGTAGGCAGAATTTCAATTTTGACCTCGGTTGAGCTGAAACATTGAAGCTTTGGTTTCTGAGCATACATGTGTCATTACCGTAATGGCTTAACTTTAAATACTTTTTTTTCTTTTTTTGTAGATAAAGTGGAAGTTGAAGGGAGCACCTGAGGTTTTTTTACTTTTTTTAAACTTTTTTTTTTTTTCTTAAACACCATATTGAAGTATTTTGAGAAGGAACCATTGTCATGTCTGTATTTATGTGGAGGCCTGGTCTAGTTTTGAGCATGTATTAGATATATTAAAGTACTAGTAGGGAGTAGGCAGTGTTATTCTGAAGGGGCTTTGCTCTAGAACAAAAAGTACGTTCCTGACACGTATATCTCTGAAAGCTTTGTATTTATTTAAAATTGGCTAGCTACTATAACAGCTAACGACGTTGAAAACTTGCTCTGTGACACTGAACCGTGGGTTGTGCAGATACTTGCATGTGGAACGGTTTGTTGCTAAAATAAACACAGGCATAAGGGCTTTCAGGATCAGGGCCAAGTTCGAATAAAGGGGAAGCAGTGCTTGCAAATACTGCTATCCGTTGCAGAAACTGCAGTTGGAAGATGAACATGTAAGTGTATCATTTGGATGAGATTCAGAGAACACTTACCATCAATGACCTCTGGCAGCGTGTTGGCTAATTCGGAGACAGAGAAGGGTTAGTTTTGAATATGTGTGATAGGTGGCGTGTCTCTGCAAGCAGTAGGGTTGTTGGAGTATGCTGGAGCTACTTGATTATTAATGTTTCTGCGGTAAGCTTTTGCAGATGGTTTGTTACTGAGATACCTGGATAGATGTTGAAAACATTTGAGTCTGCTCTGCACATTTGCTGCCACTGGGACTGAAAGGCAGCCTGAGGCTGATGCCAGATGTGTCACTGGGTGTATATTTAGTCACACTCTGCTTTTTAGGAGCCCACTGTTTTGGGAATTTTAGGCGTTCTTAACCGGCATGGAAGGGCCTGTACTTCAGTGAAACAGGAAGTAGCAGATATTTTTGTTTGTGGAAATAGAGCTCTCAGATGCTCTATCTATTTATGTCGCCGGAGCAGGGACCGCTCCTTGGGCTGTCCATGCAGAGGTGGGGGCTTTGAGGTAGTTGTCACCAACAGGAGGATGTCAGCCAAGAAGTCCCCGATCCAGACTGATTTCTTGGAAATGTGGGCATAGCCCTACACCAACTGCAGATTAGTTTCCAATCATTTTGGGTAGTTCTTACTTGAAATAGTAGTGGAACTGTGTAAAGAGGAGCCTTTACAATGGCACTCTTCCATTGCCAGGCTACGGATGGGGGAAGGAATATGGTTGCTGCCAAATCACTGGAACTTTGCCAGAGATCTGCATCCTCAGCCTTGTTTTCAGATTTTCCTCAGATTCTGCTGATTGACTGACTTAGGATGCAGTGTAGTAAAGGACTTCAATGGGGATGTGCAGTGGCTTCAAAATGAACACAGTTAATTTTGTTAATTCTTTGAACCAGGTTAATTCTTCAAATCACAAGCAGTGTTCATATTGCAGTTTAGCGAAACAAGTAAACCTCACTTTCAGGATCTTTTCTGTTACTAGTGTACAAACCTAAAAAGAGGGTTGAAGGGAAGGTGTTCAACTGACAGTCTTTTTCCTGTCTATGGTGAATTTAGCTGGATTTACAGAGATGCCCCTCAGTCGAGTTCTCCAGAGAGGTGTCTGCTGTTTGTCATCTATTATCAGTGTGTAAACTATTTTTTGCTGAGAATAATGTTCAAGCAGTATCAAATAGCTGCTCCCATCCAGAACTTCCAATTGCAGAAGGTTCCACATGAAAGCAAGTTGTCTGTTTTAGGAGAATCCAGTTGTCCCTGTTCAGTCTTAGTGGTTGAGCAAAGCCTATCTGGGTTGTCCTGTGCAGAGGAGTGTGAGGGTTATCTGACCCTGGTTCCCTGATTATAATCTGGATGTATTTGCAGCTTCCTGCCAGTGCTAGCGAAGGGGCTGGTGCATACTCAGGGGTGAGGTGCTCACTCCTTGTGTGGTCCCATTTTTCCCAGACTGGATGTGCTGCTGCGGTGCCCTGCTGCCTGCCAGGGGGATGGCACTGCTGTGGAGTGTGCTGCTTGGGTGTGTTCTGACAAGGGGCTCAGGTGCAAGTTGCTTTTTCATTGCATAATTAAATTTGGCAACAGCCAAATTGCTTTATTCTGTTAAGTTTTGGGAGCAGTCAGTGGAATTTGATTATATGTTGCATGAAATTTTTGTGGTGTAAAAACTTTTCTATGTTTCTTCCTTCCTTTCATGATGGTGTGTTTTGTTCTGTTCCCCACAAATCAAGGGATGCTTCTGTCTTAGTTATAGGATGAAGCCAGTAAGGACAGTGCTTTCTGGAGGTGTTTGTGCAAGAGATACCCTCATCTTTCTTTATATATAAATCTAGACGTGAACCTGTGTGTCGTTTTTGTAGCCATTTAAGCAGTACACTACACCAAAAGCAGGGGCCATCTCTTCATTGGCATAAGTGAACTGGAGAAATACTACGTAGCAACTTTTCAAATCAACTGTACCTGAACTTGGCAGAAAAATAGCAGCCATTTCTATGTAAGTATGTGTGACCTTTTAGCAGAGCTATCTCACTGCCATTTATCTAAATTACATGGTGTCAAAAAAACAGCCAGACAAGCTTGACTCTTCATTAATTATGTGTACATTCTGCTTTGACAGGCTAAAAATCTAATTTTATGGTCACATCAACTTATCTTTTGTGCTTCTGGAGGAGGTCTAACACAAGTGTGATACGACAGCATATGTGTTCATCTGTCAAAAGCAAAATGATATTCTAAACGCTTGTTTTTCCCTCTATTTTTGCCTTTCTTTCTGAGAACAGATTTAATAGAAAATGTTTACATAGCTTCGAGAAGCAGGAAGGAGCCCAAGTCCCCCCAGGCCAGCGAGGTCGCCGAGCACAGGCCGCAGATAAACAGCATTACCGTTTCTAAGAAACGTAGCTGGCTGCAGCAGAGCACGCACCGACCTCGTCCTCCTCCTCTGGGAGAAGAAAATGCCTGTAAGGAAACACACGGGGCTGTTATCCCAGTACCCAAATCTCCCATCCCGCTGCCTGACCCCTCAGTGCAACAGACTCCTTCCACATCCACAGTGGGGCGGGAGCGCCCCACACGAAGCTGCGCTCCCGTTGGTGCCCTGCTGAGCACCGCGAGCCCTGCCGCTCTAAGGAGCGCTGCTTTGGACTTTGGCGAGGATAACGACGCAGATGATGAAGGAGAAATATGGTACAACCCGATCCCTGAAGATGATGAGCCCGACTTGCCGAGGGTCCGCCCTTCTGCTGTGAATAGCCCTGTTGCTGTGGGCTCCTCGGTGGTTCGGTACAACCCCCACCCAGGGGGTGACTCTGGGGTGGCCACAGGTCCCCACGAGGGTCCCCCACGCGGCGTGGAGAGCGCAGGGAACAGTCGGATGGCTCAGCCCGGCGAAGCGAGTCAGGCTGATGCCGTGCATCCTGGGGAGCACCTGCAGCAACACCGGCAGAGGTTTGCCTGCAAGACTCCTGTTGTGCCGGCAGTAGAGGACAATCCTGCCTTTAAGTGCCCTTCAACAGGTAAGAGGGTTCAGGAACATAAGTATTATATGCTCAGTTTTCTTTTAGAGGAATTATAAACCTTTCTTATGTCTTTATTTTCTCTTTCTCGTCCTTTTATCTTTACCAAGCAAATTTCCAGGGGAAATGCATGTCAAGTTCATAAAAAATTACTCAGACTGTGAGACTGATTCCTACTAAATGTAGAGCTGCTCAGTCGTTTCTCAGTTTGTTCATGGTGTGTCCAGGTGTGGTTGTCCTCTGTGCTCTTTGGCCCCCACCTTGCCGAAGACAAGGGTTTTACAAAGTGAGCTTGCTAAAGCCTGGTAATGTGAGGACAGGCTGGATTTCCTTTGTTAGCTAGTGTCTAGCCCTGGCCTTGGATTCCATCCTCAAAGCTACTTAATGTCTGCAGAAGTTTCTTTAACTTGCTGTCTGGGACTTTAATAAAGACTTCTTGGAAGACCATATAAATGCTATTCATCACATTGCTTTCTGTAATTACTGTCTTGTTGACTGTCTCAGGCTAATCTAATAGACTGGAGAGGAGTGGTTTTCACTTTCAGAAGCCAGCCTCTTTGTTCCTTGTTATCTTTGGCTGAGAGTTTGATAGTCTCATTTCCATAATTCCATTAGTGTGTGAATTCAGCATCTTATTAAAGTTTTTTCCCTCTGTTAAAAAAATCCAAACAAAAATAAAACCACACCAAACAAAAGTAAGCAGAAAAAAATCCCAACTCTTTCCAGAAAGGTATTATTTTTAATTACTGATGTGTCTTATATTATTTTGACCTTAACTCTAGTATCCTGTTGAGAGTTAGAAACAGCGTAAAGTTCAGAAGACAGGGAATTCCAGGTCCTCTCTTTGGAGGAAGTTCACACTTTCTTTGCACTGAGGTTTAAGAGCACGTATTTCTGCCCAGCTCAGCAGAGAGGACCTGGAACACCGGCCTCGGAGCCCAGGTGTGCATTGCCCTCCGGAGGAGCCTTTTCCCCATCCCAGTTGCCCCCAGGCAGCCCCTTTGTCCCAGCCGGCTTCTGGCCCCACAGCCCTGTGTGCCGGGAGCTGCTGTGCCCGCATTCCCAGCACAAAAATTGCTTCTGGGAACGGGGCTTGTTTCTGAAGGCACCAAAACAGCACAAGAAAAAACACTCGGTCTTCAATCTGGGAGTTTACATTTTGTCCCTTTTGTGGAAATGCTGCAGATACAAGCATGTTTTAAGTTGCAAAGTGTGTTAAAAGTTATTGAGCGTTTATTTAGAAATAGCTCACTTTATAGCTGCATGAGTTACTTAGACTGGTTATATTTGCTTGCAAGATAGATGAAAAAACATGTTTTTAGGTAGATTTTTGCCAATGTTGGAGCTCTAGCTGCTTTGGAGAGGTCAGTAAGCAAGGTTATTTAGGAAAGCTCTGTGTCTGTCCTGCAAACTGTATGGCCCCCGTTTCGGTTGTTAATCTCTCAATATATAGGTGACTATTTCTTAAAAAAAAAACCAAACACCTTTGTGTAAGAAGAAAAAAGTAAAAATTGTTTTCCTACTAAAGAAACATATCTGAAAACAAAATTGCCCTTTTAAAGTGCCTCATGAAACCAGGAGGATTGTTACAAATTTCCCCTGATTGATTTGTTAGGCATTGTGTTAATTAAGGTACTTTAAATGCAGCACTCTCGCATGTATTGAATACTGATCACATTGAATAGATTAATTGATGATGAAGTGGATCCCTGCTGCTCAGTAATTGGCTTTATTATGGAGAAGTGGCTTAGTTCTTCTTTTTAATCCAGTTAAGGTATCTGCAGTTATATTCAGCTGAATTTAAAATGACAGCTCATCCATGCAAAATTACTGCATGAAAGGCAACATGGCCAATTTAACTTTATTTGTGTTAGAACCTTGTTTGAATTATGCAACTGCTATGAAGTCTATATTCTTAGAGAGTTGAGTACATTAAGCATTAACTCCTGACAGATAAGCAATTACTCCTTTGGGGAGAAGTCTGCTTACCTTACTGATAGGATTTTATAAAAGTCTGCTTACCTTATGTGTCAATATTGGTTAATATTAGAGTCTAAGGTATTAAATTTTGAGAAGTATAGACAGAAGAAAATGGGACACTATAAAAGCCAACAAAATACATAGTTGTTCATTTTGTCATTTGCTGTTTTCTTTGGGTAACAGAATCAATTTTACCTTTAAAACTTTAAACATTGCTGCCTTACTTGGATTTCCAGCTTTGTAGAGAGATGATTGTGGATTCTTTTTGTTATTTTTGGAGAGAGTCTTTATTAGAAGATTAAGAAAAAATAAATGATAGAATTCAGTTGTTGGGAGTTAACAATCATAGGAAATATCTATTTATCAATAAAATGAATCATAGTTGTGGGGGTGCTAATTTGCCCCATAGTCTTAATTTACACCATTAGTTCCTGGTGTTAATCTGGTTACTTTCCACCAATAAATGCCATTTGTGTTAATAGGACTTGTCAGGTAATTCCTTAGCAAATAAATCTAGCCGTGCTGGCTTTTAAAAAAACCCTTATTTTTAATAAGGCACCCCTATAGCAGAGCTTGGGAAAATAATTCATTTATTTTGTTTATAACAAGTAGAAAAAAGGTAAGAGTAATAAGATAACTTGGTTCTGAGTCAGTAATTTAGAAATGTAGTGCCAGCTCAATTTAGATTTGTGGGAGAAGAGTTTAAGTGTAAAGGACCCTGGAGGCTGTTTTTAATCTGATGATGCGTTCTTGAACAGGCAAAATGGTTATGACTGGAAAATAGGAATGTTTTTTTGGTTTAAATACAATATAAAAATTCTATATATAGTTTTCTGCATACATAAAGTGTTAAAGTAAATTTTTACAGCTGTTTAGGATTGAACTCTTAACTATATGTTTTTATAGATGTATCACCTGCAGAATGTTGAAGAACATCCCCTTATAATATTGATTCCTGCAATAGGTTTATATTGTGGAGCTCTGGATAGTGCCTTCCAAAAAATTTGTAATATTTTTGCTTTTGGGGAGGATTACTGTTGAGATTAGTGTCTACTTTATGAGCAGAATCATCTCACGTGTGTCTGTATCTCAGAGACATCCAGGTAGGGCCTGCACATTGTAGGTTCCAGGATCTGGACTGTGCTTTTGCTACTGAAAATGTATGGGTGTTAGCAGTCTGGGTGGAAAATCCTGGTAGGAATCACCATAAACAGATTTCTTTTCAATGTTATAGGAAAAGAAGATCGATACCATATTCCCAATTGACCCCAATATATACCAGCTGGAGTTTGGCTTAAATCATACTAAAACTACAGTGCTCTTTCTCCACTTAGACCATGACCACTGTCCTGGTTTCCAAATACATCTTTTGGAGCCAATGCAGGCAAATACTTTGCATGCTTAGATGTTGCAAATAAGCTTCCAGCAATATCCATAGAGTATACCAGACAGCAAATCCTATCTACCAGTTTCCCTCCATGTGTTGCAAATACTATTTGCTTATTTGTATGTTTTTCCAGGTGGAAGTTGCTTTGTGATTTAATTTTCCAAGTGACAGGAGCTTTGGTTTCATGAGGCAGAAAAGCATCCATGCAAAATATTTGCATAATGTTTGAGGTAACAAAATGTTTTGCTGTGCAGCAGAAAAGTCTCTCTGCTCCCCCCTTCTGCAGAGCTGAAGCCAGTTTGTTGGTGGGCTTTTGGGAAGTTTGTGCAGGTCAAGTATTTATTCATGCATATGTCTTTGATCAGTGGGGTGGCAATGCCATAAAGACCTGCTGGTGAAAGAGCCAAAAGGATGTGGCAGCTGTGGAGTGGAAGCAGTTAATTTTAAAATAGCTATTGCTTTTTCCAGTTTCTGATTTGTGCCAACTAACTGTTTATATCCTCTGACTGGGGAAATGGGGGCAAAGCTGCTTTTCATGCCACGAAAGACACAGCGAGGGGAGATCTTAGAGCAGCCCAAAGAGACAGTGCTTGGCATCAGCTGCGGTGCTGCTGCTTGCATCTTGGTGTGACACTAGTGTCTGAGTAGGGCTAGTTGTGATTTATGTGCATCACAGAATTGTTGATGTTTAAAATGTCTGCAACAAACTCATCTTGGTTGTAGATACTGAACTCTTTAAGTCTGGTCAGAGATCTAAAGTGCTGTCACGCGTGCTTGTTCCTCTCTAATGAGATACTGCTGTCAAGGATGCTCGGAGGATTGCTGCCGTGACGAAGAGCAGGCAGTGGTCAGCCCCTTCACCTCTCGGCATGGATGAGCCTGGTCAGGTTATGCTGTAATCATTTCCCATTTTAATTGACTACTTAAAGCAATTTATAACTTTTTCTCCTGTAAAAGTAATCCCTGGGTTGATGGGTTTATCACAGATTGCATAATGTCAGCATGCATAGTATTTGAAGAAAACAAACTACCTTTACAGAGTTCTTAGAGATTTTTTTTTACCTTTTTAATAATTTCTCCATTCTTTGACTCTGAAGCATTATATAGGATTGACCAATGCAGTCTCTGTGTCTTAAGTAGTAATTTTTATAGGGGTAAAAAAAGACTCTTCTTTTACAGGTTAAAAGAGGAGATTTTTCCATTTATTTAGATAATTGCTACATAGAAATAATTCCATTCTATCTCAATTTTTAAAAGTTATTTTTAAAATTTTTTTTTTCCCCTGTTGCTGAGTGGATAGAGGTGATGCTTTCCTTATATTTCAATTGAAGTTGCTTGAATTTGATATAACATGAATTCTCTTAATGCCATTTACAGTTGTACTGTGAAGTTTTGTTTCAGAACAGGTCTGGAACTATTTGAAAGTATAATTTGCCTGCACCTGAGTAAGCTTTGACATTAGCAGAACTGTGCTGTTTGTGTCAGTTGAGGATCCAGATCAGTATTTCTTGTGGAATCTAGCACAGAAAAAACAGTAGCTGTTTTTCTGTCACCCACTGTTTGCTACAAGAACAATTTTGAGGTATTAGAGCTCTTCAGTTTTGACTTGCTGCTTTTTCATTTTTAATACATTTTCCCAGTAAATCCTTGGGTTGATCTTAGAAGTAATAGTAATAATAAAGCAGCATGAAAAATGTAGGCAAAAGGGAGATGTTGGTTTTGCAAGTTATAACTACTCAGTGTAAGCTGTATTATTTTTCTCTTTTCAAAATGAAACTGTTAGATCTTCAACTCTAATGCCTTTATTCTAGAGATGTGCTTTCAGTGTTAGATGTAGTGTACTTAATAAGTTTGTCTGGAGAATGGTAGGAAAAAATTAAATTACCTATCACCTTTTGTTGGTGGTAATTTGGCCTTTTTATTAGTTACGAGTGGCTGTTGGGTATTTCAATAGCTTGCTGTAATAAGGAACCGATAGTTTTCTGATAGTTTCCTGACTTAGTCACCTCAACTTAGTCACCAGAAATAAATTACAGGTTTTCTGAGGAACTTTAAAATAATTCAGAAGGCCTACCTTAAGCGATGAGGAATGTTACATGTATAACAGAGTAATCAAATGTGCCTGTAAAATAGCATGTGTTGCTGGCAGTGGGTATGCGTATGACAGTGATACATGTGCCCAAGCTCATGTAAACAGTGTTAAGCAGGGTCAGACAAGCATTTTTACTGTGCTGAATCACTGCAGGTGTCTGGCAGAGGCTGTGTTGTAAGTGTTTAAGGTAGTTTGAGTCATCTCTTCCCTTGGGGCATCCTTGTGTAGTGGTACGGCCTGTCAGCACCAGCCTGCTCAACCAAAGGGACAGTCGCAAGCCCAATGGATGGGCTGGGAGGCAGGGGTCTGGGTTCATGAAGCACCATGGGCTTCTTGTGTCTCTCCAGTTGTGTCTCTTTGGCCATGAAAAGGCTTTATCCTTTCATGCAACCCTATTGCTGAGCAAAGTAAAAATGTGGCTTTACTAGTCACGCTGAACAAATAGCTGATGGAAGCAGTCACTCAGGATGTCAAGTCATTTTGACTCTGATGGCATTGTCCTTCAAAAGCTATTTTTTTTCTCTATTACTCGTACTGCTAAAGTTTCCAGAAAGCCCAAGGTAAATGTAGTAAAGATACTATATTATAGAATAACTGGGGCTGGAAAGGACCTCAGAGGATCATCTGGTCTATGCTTTGGTGGGAAACAGAGCTTGGATGAGATTACCTAGCACCCTGTCCAGTTACATCTTGAAAAATTCCAGTGATGGGGTATCATGTTCCTGGGGATGTTGTTCCAGTGGTTGAGTGTTCTCACTGTAAAAAAAAAAAAGAATTTTATACACATACATAAATATAACCTGCATCATAAAACTGACCATCCCCATGCTGCCTTGAAGTCATTTACGCGACAGGTGCCTCTGTTTCATCTCCTCCTACCATCCTTCTGTAGGGTTATTTTTAAAGTTTAACTGCTGAGATGAGATTTGTGGTGGCAGAGCAAGCAGGGACAGGGACAGTTAGGAGCCTGTTTGCAGCACAGCCTTGCGACTTATTAAAAGGATTGAGGCGCAGCTCAGTTCCTTGGGCACCCTCGTGAGAAAGCTGTATCAGATGGGTAAGCTGGGGAGTGAAGTGTTACCAGACTCCGCTACAGCTCCTTTTGCAGCTTGTTCAGAGCTGTGTCATGTACACTCTTTAAAATTGCGTGCATACCTCAGCACATTGCTGGCTTTAGTGGAACAACATGTGGCTCAGTGCTGATGGGAATACCATCCTGCATAATACTCCACTGTTAGTTTCTTCCAGCCACATACTTCATTTTAACTGTTTGGTGCTGAACACAGCAAGAAGTTGGATACAAAAGTCAGAGTGTTAGATTGACTCTTCAGTTTTAATGAGCTGGGGGGAAGTTTAATTTGTTGGCCTGCTTTTCCAAGCCTGTGCCAGAGACTTTTGACAGAAGGGAAGATTAATGTTAGTGGGCTGCAGTATGGCACTGATTGCTATAGAGCACTCCAGGCCAGCCCACCAGTGGGACCGTGCTGTGATTTGCAGTACAAGGGGAGGCTTTGTCTGCTTTTATCAAACATCACATTTCTAACTAGCTGCTTGCCAGAAAAGCACAGCAGGCGTGCTAGAAATAGCCCTTCCCCTGTGAGGGAGCTACTTCCATGAGATTCAGGCTAAGTGAATTTTCCTCTGTCACTCTGGAAAACAGATTCTATGCGTTATCCTTCATAACTGAAACTTTCTAAAGATACTCTTTTAAGCAGCTGTCTGCAAAAGTTATTACAACCAAACTTCTGTTGGGACTAGAACTAGTCTTTGTAGGATTTTTTTTTTTTTTTGGGGGGGGGGGTGGACAAAACCACAACAAATCATTTTGGTCAAAGGCCAGATTGCCTGATTTAACTGTTTAAGCTAAGTTAAGTTTAAAAAGTACATTATAGTTAAATGGTGAAAATTTGAATGGGGAACTTGTAAAAATCACTAGCTGTACAGTGATTTGGACTTGAAGTGATTAGAATTAAAGCAGTAAACCTTTGAGGAATATGTAAGAGAAACCTCTGTAAAGTGTGATTTGCTGAGTATCTTGTGAAAACAGTGCTTCTTTCTTCTTTGTATATGCTGTAAACAAACTCTCCCTTTCCCTGACTAGCAAGGGGGATGACAGATGAATGTAGGTGTTTGAGTCTGTGAGCTGCTTGGGCTGATTGCACCACACAGGGTTAGTGTGCTTAGGGGCTCCATAGTACCCTAGTCTGCGCAGGCAAGGCTATGCGAGTCCTGTTGGGAGCTGCTAAAATTTGCAAAGTGATGAGTGAATGGGGTGGTTATTGCTAGTAAGAACCACTATTGGTTTCTCAAGGGATAGAAAATTGACTCTTAAGTGAAAGCACTCATGTAATTTTATTAATATGTATCCTTCTGGTGTCAGTTCCCCTCTTGTGAGCTTCATTAACTTGTGTAAATTCATTGCCTTTCTTACAGTCATTATGGCCTCACGATAGTGAAAGCAAAGAAAAACTTGAGCTATAACTTGGTATTTGGATTTCCTCAAGTACTGGAGCATGAGGTGAACTGCAGGTTCCTGACTGTGCAGTATTAGCTTATGTCTGATTGTGTGATCATGTTCCTTAATCAGTTGTCTTTTATTGCTAAATTAAGGGAATCTTTTTTTCTTTTTCCCTCTTGAGCATCATCGGTCCCTGCTGTTGCAATTTTTTTTTTTTTTTTTGGTACCTTGAAAGGTGGGTGATTTCCCACAAGGACGTCACTTGGGAACCGTGTAACTTTAAGGCCTGTCATGGGATGATTGTGCCAGGAAAAATGGAACGTTCCTGGCATGAATGAGACAGTGCAGGATGGATCTTTTGAAAGGAATAAATCCTCATTGTGTTCCTCCTCCTCCATCCTGTGGTGGAAAGGAGGAGCTGAGAGAAATGGAAGAAAAGGTGTGAGATGCTGTTTGTGTCTACACAGGAGGGATTTAGGTCTCTGGGTAATAGAGGGACATTCACAAGAGTATACCCATATTCTTTACTAGATGAGTGTCTTACCTCTAGACCTAAGAGGTGTGAGCAATGCTGATGTGTTGGCTATATAGTTAACTGCTTTGTAAGCAAGGGTGCATTTGCCATATTCCAGTATTTTCCCATTTTAGAGTGGTTTTGTTGCACCTGTGCCCCAGGAATGCAGCCATGTCTGCTTGTATGGGGGATACTGCACAAATGGATCGAGCTGAATGCAGCGGGTGAGATAGCTCGTTTGTTTATATGTAGTTTGTCCCTTTCATCTCCATAAAGCAGAACAAATCTGGCTTTTGACCATGAACAGCCAAATTTGGCTGAACAAGTCAGCAGAGCACAGCTTTCTGAATGCTCGTGAACATCTGACTGATGAATGAATGATGGTTGTCTGAATGAATTGTGTTTATCAAGTTATGACAAATCGACATGTTTCCCCTTGTTCAAGATTTACTTTTTCATTGCTGCGAACTGTAGTTACTGAGCAGTTTGAAAATGATTATTCCTTCTCTTTTCTTTTAAAGGGTCTGGAGTTGTACTTGCACACAAGGCTGATATACCCTCAACAGAGGTTTCTCCTCCAAGTCCCAGTCCTCTGAAAAAAAGCGGATCAATCAACTGGCCTTTCCCTGATAGAATTAAATCTCCCAGGACCGTGAGGAAGCTTTCCATGAAAATGAAAAAGCTGCCAGAGCTGAGTAGGAAGCTGAGTGTCAAGGGAGCTTCAAGCCATACTAGTTCAGATAATCCTCCTTCCCTGCCAAAAGGTAGCTGCCGGGATACAAGCCATACAGTGTCTTTGCCGTCTTCTGGAAACTCAACCACAGCTGCCAGCAGAAATGTGATAAGTCGTTACCATCTTGACAGCAGTGTGTCGTCGCAACACACCTACAAAAAGAAAAGCTCAAGGAACTCCAAATCCTTCAGCAAAGGTGGTTACCTCAGTGATGGAGACTCTCCTGAACTTATAACAAAATCAGGTAAACATGGGCATGAAACCAAGTGTTGGAAGGGAAAGGAGAGCCTTCCAAGTAACAGTGGTAAAACTGAAATAGATATTGATGCCTTCAGACACTACAACTTTTCTGATCAACCCAAGTGCTCTCAGTACATCTCTGGACTCATGAGCATTCACTTTTATGGTGCTGAAGACTTAAAACCACCAAGAATAGACTCAAAAGATGTCTTTTGTGCAATACAGGTTGACTCAGTAAACAAAGCAAGAACAGCCCTACTTACATGTAGGACAACATTTCTAGATATGGACCACACGTTCAACATAGAAATTGAAAACGCTCAGCACTTAAAGCTCGTGGTGTTCAGCTGGGAACCCACCCCACGGAAAAATCGGGTGTGTTGTCATGGAACCGTGGCTCTTCCCACTCTCTTCCGAGTGACAAAGACGCATCAGCTGGCTGTCAAACTGGAACCAAGGGGGCTAATTTATGTCAAACTGTCACTCATGGAGCAGTGGGAGAACTCTCTTGATGGCCTCGATGCAGATCGGGAGCCAGTGATGTTTGGGGTAGATGCTCGAAAAGTTGTTGAGAAGGAAAATGCGGGCTTGATGGTACCACTTCTGATGCAGAAATGCATTCTGGAGATTGAAAAGAGAGGCTGTCAGGTACTGTGCATATTTTATTCTGCTTTGTTAATATTTCTGTGTCAGGATAGCTGTTGCAGTGGGTGAGCAGTCAGTGGGAAAGGGGAAATCTAATACCTTTACATGTCAATTTTTTTTGCGTTGCTGCTCCTGTTTAGCAAACACTAGTTATTGTAATGTGGGAGGAGTAACAGGACTGTGTGAAATCTGTGAAATCAGTGCTTCTAACTTGGCCTTTGAAGAGGAGATGTACACATGCTCACAGGAGATGCTCACAGTAGTGCTTTAGGACTAGGGATAGTGGAACCTGTAGCCCCCAGCATGTAGTCATCCTCAAACAGCAGAGCTGAGAAGTTGAAAATACTTGATTCCTGAGACAAGAATCACTCCATAAGGACATGTATCTAAATGCAAAAATGAATATAATGTTCCCGCCTACCCAAACCTGAGGCATTGTGTGCAATGACACAATGTAATGACAACGGGTCTTTTGACAAAGCTTTACTTTCATGTGTGCAGTCTCAAGCCAACATGCCAGAGATTTGTCTCTGCTATCACTTTGTACACAGCAGTAAGATGAGGAGGAGACCCTGAGGGGCTGAAGTAGTTGTTTCCCCATGCCACTGCTCCTTGCCTTTCTTCAGTTGGTTTTCACAATTAGGACAGGAGATGAATGCTGTAAATGAGCAGTGCCCAGTGTCTTCATTCTAATACAGTTTATTGGTTGATGTAACCCAACAGACAAAAATATGTATGAGAAATGAGGTATGGAAACAAATAGCCAGTTACAGATGCTAGACAAGAAGTCTGTTAGGAAGGACTATGCACAGTCCTAAGGTCGGATGTTCCCCCTGGCAATGAATTTGAAACGGGTGGGAAGATTCTTGCATTCTGTTCCACAGCATGTGTGAGCCCTTGGTTTCTTTTACACCTGTTCTTGCTCAGGTGAAATTGAGAAGTAATCACACCTCCCACTGTTACTATTTTAAATTGCTGACAGGTTGGATGTAATTCCAGGTGTTGTGAAATTAACTGCTATTTATAACCTAGGTCATAAAATATAGACAGAAATTGTATTTCTGTGTAATTACTTTGCTGGAAGTCACTACTAATATCAAATGAGTGATTCTTACTGTGAATACTTCTCCTAACATTATGCAAATCAGTGGAAAAGAGAAGTTTTATTCTAATATATGTCCCCCATGGTTTCAGCATTTTATTTTGGGCTTATTGGCACCTAGTCATGCAAATGATATTGGGTAATCAAGGCAACACTGGTAATGAAGCGATTGGGATCTGAATTGTCTGAATGTACCTGATGCTTTTGAGCATGAAATCTAATTTGTGTATTTGCACAGGGAGAACCAAAAATGCAAAATATACTGTTAACTTTGTTTTAACCACGCGCTTGTCTGACATTTCTGACTTTCCTATAGACTGCAGACTACTGTTGTGCCATGTTATCTCCACCTGAATTTCAGGCGTTGCATTAGAAATCTTTGAAAGTTTAAGTCTTAGTCAAATACTACACTGTATTTAATCTTGGGAACAAGGGAGTACAAATTCCATTCCTATTACTTAAAGAGGAATTAATATATGGACAAACAGATAATTCATGTTTGCAAACATAGATTTGCATGGTCCAAGTCAGGAGTTTTGGATTCGTGGTTTGGTTTTGTTTTTTTGTTTGTTTTTTTTTTTTTTGTCTTTTGAATCCATGGTAGTTTTGGACTAACCATTTACTGCTCAGTACAGCTGCCTATAATGTTCATTACAATAAAATCAATATGTTTAAGATGTAGTTCCTTAAAATCATAGGAGTGCTTTGTATAAATGATGCTGTTGAAAATGAAGAGTAAATGGTGATAAAATGCAAAATTTGAGTGCATGAAAGCACATGATTTAACTAATAATTCAGTCCAAGTGGTATGAGTTTCATTCCTATCACCATGAGCATGTTAACCCTTGTTTTGCATAAAACTTTTCATAAAATTTGAAACCCGTGGAAGTCAGCATCTTGTAATCTTTAAAACATTATGTTATAGGTGTAATAATGGAGTATTCATAATTTTCTTGAAACTCTGGTTATTGGTGTAAAATATTTTAAATTTTGTTTTCTATATAACTTGTAGGAAAGATTTTTTTTTTTTAATTGCTTTATAGCATTACTTATTTTTAGTAGGTAGTCAGTTGTATGACTGCTGTTTCTGCTAATGATTAATAACTGTATTTTGGTATAGTGTAATTTTGTATACATAAAGCTCAAAACGCTTTCTCTCCTTATTTCTTTCTGCTGAAGTTCCAGTTCTATTTGTTATAATTAAACGATTATACTAGGAAAAATAACGGTGATCTAAAGGAGTAGGATAAGAAGAAAACAAATGTTTCATCTGTATTTCTTTTTTTTTCTGAATTTGCATAAAAGCAAAGCATTAAATGATTCCAATTTAAAACTCATGTTCTGTCAACAAAATACTGCTCAGCATGTTCACTGTTGCAGGAAACATTAGCATTACTCACTTGCTACCTAAGTCCCAACTGTGTCTCTTGTAAAATGTTTGATACCGTAGGTGACTGTTTGATGTTAAGCATTTGCACTGAGTTTCCTTAACTTACATTTCCAAACAGTTGGTTTTGTTGCACTTCCAAGATGAGACAATACATGATGTCAGTTATTACTCCCCTCTGCAGGAAAATGACTGATGTGGGGCTGTTGTTTTTGCTTCTAGGTGGTAGGCCTGTATCGGTTATGTGGCTCAGCAGCGGTTAAGAAAGAGCTTCGAGAGGCGTTTGAGAGGGACAGCAAGGCTGTTACTCTCTGTGAAAGCCAGTACCCAGATATTAATGTCATAACAGGTAATACATTTGCTTGCTTTTCTTTTAATCTGGAATCATGCCATATTCCCAACATACCATTTAGAAGGTGAAATTGTGATCTGAACTAGTTTTCTTTTGTCGTTTAACAAGCTGTTTACTGCTGCTTTGTATTGCTAAAGGTTAGGTGGGAGTGGGTGCAGTGACCGTGGGGATGTGCAAATACGAAGCAGCAGTGATTTGGAGGGAGAAAGTATGGATAGAACCACTTTCAGTAACTGTTCCACCAGTTACAGAGGGAAGAGGACGCCTGAAAGGAGCCAGTTAAACCTCTGCTGTTGGTTTTTGTTGGAGCAGATCTTTAAACACTTGGTTGTGATCAGGCACATCTTCTGAGCTGGTTGTTCTACTGCATGTGATCCAAGGGCCATCTCGATCAACCTGCGGTCCTCCCTTTATATTGGAAATTGAAGCATTTTTGGAAACGCTTCCTATTGTATTGTGCAGGCTAGTTAGAGCTGCAGGAAAGTGCCTTCATTTGATCATTACTTCTGTTAAAAAGTAATTAAATAGCAGCTTTCTCCTGCTTGCTGGAGTTGGGCCTCTACTTGCTGTCATACAGCAAGCTCCTGGCAAACATGGGAGGGACTGGGAGTACAGGAGCAAGGAGGTCTTAGGGAAGCCTGTCTGCATCTGCATCTTTACATTGACAGGAGTTGCACTGCACAACTGAAGTAAGTTGTTGAGGGTTTTTTTGTTTGCTTAGAAGTGGAACAGTTTTATAACTATTGATACTTGTTATGTAAGCCAAAGTTGATCTAATTTCAGGCATCGCTGACTACACCAATTGCTCAGGAAATTAGATGGGAGCATTCATTTCCTAGTATCCAGGGGATGGAAAATATAACAACAATAACAACAACAGTAGTCAGGGTATAAATTTTCTATGCCAAAGCCCTTTCTGTAACATCCAACATCCAGCTATATGGGACAATTCTACGCTGTTTGCTGGTTTATTTCATTTTGGTGTATTGGGAATGAATTTTGTTCATTACACTTCATAATTATGCAAAGTGGCCTCAGAAGATAGTGGCATTTACTGGATTAAATAAACATTTGGTTGAGAATGTGCGGCTAGTTGATTTGCCTATGTGCCTTGGCGAGTTTTGCTGTTGAGTTCAGTGTTGCTCACAAGTACCAGCATTCTCAGCAGCAGAAACTTGTGTTTGTGTTTCACTCTGATGGGATACAGCCTTTATAAAGAGGTGGTGTACAGTAAAAGTAAATAGTGTAAAAGATCTTTTAAACTAGATAGTTTTCTTCTCTTTACAATAAATTAAAGAGAAAAAGTGGTGATAACTTCTAAGATCAGATTGTTTCATGAAATTATTGAAGTCCTGTTTTCTTCCTGATTTTTGTAAATCAACTCAGAAGGGGCAAAACCCCCTCTTGCTTTCTGCCAAACAGCAGAAACCATCTGATAATAAGCAGACAAATGGTAAACTGCTATTTGGTTAATGTAAACTTTTGGCTAACGGAATAATAAAAATGGCATTATGATCCCATGCTGCAAGTAGTTGTTATGACAAAACAGTATTTGCAGAAACAATTCAGGAGTATCATGGGAAAGGGTATAGAAACTTAATTCTCATCCATATATAATAGAACCTGTAACATTTCATAAGCATTTTTATTTTTCCCAAAGTATGTTGCACACTCAGAACCAACCAGAATTGGATGAAACCAAAGTCTGAACCGCAGGGGAGCTTGGTACTGATGCAAAGCCCTGGAAAGGCAGTGGCACAGTCTGACCTTTCCATCACAAGTTTATGATGTGGTGGTTAAATAGAAAAGTGTACTTCAGTTTTTAAGTATACGTTGCTGCAAGCCTCATTGGTGATGGTGAACTTCTGGTGACTGTGCAGGTCCTGCTGGCTCTTTTTTTGGTTGTACTACTGAAGGATAATTTTTTGCATTTGGAATTTGTATTGTAAGAGTGAAAAGACTACAGCCTTGGTGTCAGCTTTATGGGAAGACTACTGGGTATGCTTTTGTATATGTTATATTGCAAGAGTTTCCTTACATGCTGCTTTCCTTATAAGGTGAAGATAGTTTTAAGAAATGACATTTTAAAAAAAAAATTCTTTCCCCTGGTACCCCTGCGGCTGTGCTGTATGGTTGCCTGTAGTTTCTGCATTAATGTTTTGTTGAAAGGACTGAGTGTGGGGGTCCTGTGTGAGTTGGGGCAAGCAGGGAGGGGAAGGGGTGTTTACATCCATAACTTCTGCTGACCAAAGTGTAACCCACTCACTAATTACTGTAAACAGTGTGGTCTGGTTTGAAAGGGGAACCTGCAATTTTTGCTGACAGACCTGAGGTACCCACCATGCTTAGTGCTAGGAATAAAAGAGCCCACAAAACCTCTCTTGCATGTGCTTAGGAAGCAGGGTTAAGGGGGAATGTTCCCCCTGATGTTTTACTGCTGTATTTGCAATGCTGAGGCTGATGCACATGATTCATACTTTTATCAGCCAGAACATGCGTTCCATAAAATATTAATCCTCAGCATAAATCTTGGCTGATTTGAAGAGAGGTTCTGTGTTGTGTCCTTTTTGAATTTGAGTAGCACTCCTTTTCAAAAAGATTTAAAAGGTGGGTTTTCTTTGACAACTCTCCAAAGACTAAAGAATGAACATTTAATGATTAAACATTGACTGAGAAATGCTTTTGGGATTGACACAAGCTTACACACAAGTGGGCTCATGGCTCAGACTGAAGTGTGCAGCCAGTTTTTGGAACTGACCAGTAGTCATGTTGTTGCATCGTGTCTGTTCACATCCACGTGAATTCATATCTCTGCATAAAGCATGCAATACTGTTAACAGTTCAGTAGGTCAGAAAAATGAGGAATTAATGAAGTGGATGGCAATTTCTGCTCACTGTCTAAAATTGTTGTGTGTGGTTGTGTCAAGGGGAATGTATTAGTGGACTGGCAGCAGTGGGAAGCATAGATACGTGGAAAAAAAAAAAACCAGCAGCAGCCTCTTACAGGGCTAATTTAGCTGACTGAATAGCAAAAGGATTTAGAAAGGTCAAGGGGCATTCATGGCTCCCAAACTATCCTGTTATTCAGGGCTAAACAGGAGTCATTTGACAGGTGGTAGTCCTATGGCTGTGGCTGCTATTACAGGAATTCCTACCAAATGATTGTTTATAGACAGTTGTGTTTCAACAGTATAAGCTGATTTGATTATGACATACCATTTTCTACTGAGAAGACTGAGTTGATAAGTTGTTTTGTTAAATAGCACAGTGTGATGGTATTTGCTGTGATTTGGGATTTTACAAGGCTGTGAGGAGTGCATACTAAAAAAATCTACCTTTCCAACTTTGCCTTTTTAGAGCACAGGCTGCTTTGTTAATTACAGTACCTGCTTTCAAAAATATTTTTTTAACCCACCATTTATTCTTTAAGTAGATATTTAAATTCAATTGCAGTCTAGCTAAAATGGGTAGATCTTTGTGGCACTAAATGCATTTTTTAAGGAAAATAAAAGCTGCTGGGAGGCAGGCCTGTTTCATTCCAAGTTTTCTGTATCAGTTGTACTGGATATGTTGCTCCTGGAGAGCATCCTCTTTCCAGGGGCTGCTGTTAGATGTCTTAATTTTATTTTTTAATTATAATTCTTACAGTCACTGAAACACCACTGAAACTGAACTATCAGCCAGTCTCTAAAGCCAGCTTACAAGAATGCAAAGGCTCAATTCTTTTGTTTGCATCTGTTGAAGGAACAGGGGTTAGTGAGGCACTTGCCTGGTTGTTGCATTCACTAGGAACAGCCTCTTCTCTAGCATTCCCAGCTTCTGAAACAGGGCAGTATGTCTCTGCAACTGGGAGAGCTCAGTGCACAGGTGTTTTAGCCAGTGTCTCCCGTGGATGTGAATTACGTTAGTCACAGCAGAAGCTAGCGATGTGCTGGGGATACAGAGTACCCAGAGGCAGGGGGGAGTTGACGTTTTCCATTTGAGGACATCTGTGTGGTTTGTGCTTTGGTAGGTGAGAAGAAGCAGTGTGCTTTACCAAATGTGCCACTGGAATGTTTGCTTATAATTTTATAGCTGAAAATAAACTGAAAAGGAAAATTAACTGCTGGTCAAAGATAAAGGAGGTGGTGTCATTAAGCTGAAGACTTGGTGTTTGTAGGAGTTCTTTTCCTTGGACAGGAGGTGGACTGCTAAGAGCCCTTTCCTTGGCTCTGCCTTGCTCTGATCAGGAGGGGGGACCTGGAGGGATGTTCAGCCTGAGCCTGGTGTACCCACTCCTGCACACACAGCAGCCTCCACACGCACCCCTCTTCTCTAGAGGTAGTGCATCTTCCTACCCTGGTTTCAATCCTTAGTTTGTGATGAGCTGCCTTGTTTGGGGTTGAAGATGCTGCCAGGGGACAGGGGTGCTGGTGCGGGGCCAGGGGTGCTGGTGCCCCGGGCCTTGTGGGGACGTCCTTGTGTACCCACGGTTCACTGTGCACTTTTGCTGCCCTCCTCCCATCCCTCGCTCCTGACTACAAAATCTGTCACTGACATGGAGGATTTTCTCATGGGACAGGTGAAGCTGATGTGCTTTAGTGCTCCCTAAAATCGCTGGAAAGGGGTTCTGCAACTAAAGGCAACTGTTCTTGTGTCTCTTGTGAAGGTGTCCTGAAGGATTACCTGCGAGAGTTACCCTCTCCCCTGATAACCAAGCAGCTCTACGAAGCAGTGTTGGATGCCATGGTGAAAAGTCCCTTGAAAATGACAGCAAGTGGTTGTGAGAATGACCCGAGGGACTCTGAGCACACAGCAGCTCTTCTGGGTTGCCTGCCAGACGTTGAGAAGGTGAGCGGTGTTAGCGGGTTCAGGTAAATTGCATGCTTCTGAAAATAAAGGAACGTTTTCATGCTGCGTATAAAATACGTCAAAATGTGTACACCTGTTTCCTGATGTAATGGTCTACTTGGATTTTCGATGCTCCGCATCTCTGAAAATACTTCCATGCTGTGGTTAATCGGAGAGTCTGCGTTGCTGGATTTATTCTGGTTTGCATTTTATATTGTCTCTGTGAAACTGAATGAAGAGCTGTGATCACTACTTCTAAATGAAGATTATTCCCATGTGGTGTCCTGCTCCATTTCTGTGAAACGCTCTAATCTGTGTGTCGTAATTACATAGGCAAATGCATTCCACTTTCCTAAGCATGTGCAATAAAGCCTTGGCTTCCCACACTGTGTAGTGTAACAGTGCTGTGTACCATTACCTGCTGAATTCACCTCTGTGGAAAACCACAGCCCATGGAAGAGAGTGAGTGAGTGGCCTGCACAGTACCTGGAAGTTACCTGGAAGCTTGCTCTGATGCTGAGGTCATATTGAGGGCTGCTTTATTTGCTGATGTACCTGGATCATCTCTACTGCTTCTGCAGCTTCTTCCCCCTCTCTCATGTCCCCTTTCCACTGTGAGAAAACTCATCCATGTAAAACTGAGATCAGATAAAAAAAACCTGAATTTTACCAGAAAGTCTATTTTAACTGGTTTGCTCTGTGATAGTCTAATACAGCTTTTCTAATTCAGCACTTAGATGGTTCCATTGGTGGGCATTGGTAGAAAAACCTTAGCCATCAGCCTTGATCTTAGCCCTCTAGTGTGGTGATGTTAGGATGTCAACACTATCTTCATGTAGTGTTTTATTTTCTCAGAAGTATTTTGTTCTTTTAGGCTACCCTGAAGATGCTGTTGGATCACCTGAAACTGGTGGCTTCTTACCATGAAGTAAATAAGATGACGTGCCAGAATTTAGCTGTATGTTTTGGGCCTGTGTTACTGAGCCAGAGGCAGGAAACCACCAACCATAACAACAGAGTCTTCACAGACTCAGAAGAGCTTGCTAGTGCCCTGGACTTCAAAAAACACATAGAGGTTCTTCACTATTTACTCCAGCTGTGGCCAGGTACTGTTTCATGATTCTAATCAAGTGAAAATATCAAACCTTGCTATATGTTTTTACTGTGTGACAGTGTATGTTAACTCACAGGATGACTGAGCAGCATCAGAATTCTTAAACCAAGAGGTACTATGGCATCACCTATTAATCTAAAGAAATCATGACAGTTTTATAATCTGCTCTTTGTATTCAGTCACTTTGTTTAATGGAAAGTTTATTGGTTTTAATTGGTTTCTTGCCAGATGGCAGATTTTGAGTATAATGTAAGAAATGGTGAAGAGTGCTTCATGAGAGTAAAGATACGTGAAAAAATAAGCCCAGTGACAGTAAGGTTTCCACATCTGAATTAGGGTGTTTGGGGATTATTTTTTGGGGGTGGGGGGTGTGTGTTTGGTTTGGTTTGTTTTTTCCTTCTGTTCTCATGCTTTGACTATTCAGGTTTTTCTGTGCATGGAATTCATTAGTTGTTTGGTCTCAGAGATACCTGAAGGATTACTTTATTTCTGCTCTTATAATTTGCCAGAGTTGGGAACATCCTTATAGTAAGAGCTGTGCAACTTCTGATTGATATTGCAAAGCTTTGCATAAGGAAAAATGTTTTTAAAATAAAACACAACAAAAACCCCAAACCAACCAACCAACCCAAACCAACACACCCTAAGTACCTTTTAGCTCCTAATTCCAGACTTAGGAGGTCATATGCTTTTGCACAATTTGGGGTCAATTCTCAATAAGAAGGGAGGCGTAATTCTGTTTTTCCTAATAAACTACCAAAGTAGATGTGAAGGTAACTATTTTTGCTAAGATCTGCCTTTCAAATGGGAAATGATTGTACAGTGTTCACGTTTCCACTGGTATTCAGAGACGTCTAAGCCAGTGGAAATAGTCAGGATGATATATGGATCCCTGGGTTTCAGCCTGTGGTGAATTCTTGTGCCTTGCTGCTGCTGAACCGCAGCCTTCTCTTGCACAAGCAATCTCAGTCAGGAGCAGATTAAGATATTGCAGCTTTTCAGTTAAACAGGGAGAGCTGGAGAGTAATACTGTGAAACAACTTAACTTTGGATCTGATGGGTTTAGTTTGTTTTCAGATAGTCTTTGGCCCAGAAGTTGAAAGCTGTCTAACCCTGCAGAAAGTGGGTCTGATGTGCTGTATCTTCCTTTTTCACAGTGGTCTGGCTAAATGTGGAGAACTGATCTGCTTGGTAACCTGAATAATTTAATATCCATTTCTCAGATTTGAGCAGTGTAAACCCTTTAGTTTTTGAGGCTAAAAGAAGATTCACCTCATCTAAACAGCTTCTTAATTGTTCCCTTTTAGAACACAATAATTGCTCTTGGGAAGCTGCTGAATTTCTGCACCATAAAATGGAATTACAGTTAATCTAAATTAATATGTTTGATAGGGTTTGTTTTTAAATTTATTTTTACTTGAAGAGGAGGTCTGCTTTTTGTAGGAGACTTGGGGTCATCTGGAAAGTATAGATGGGCTTGGCAATACTGAATTACAGATGCTGTGTCTGCATTTGAGTCAGCTGTGTGTTCAGGATACAAAATATTCCCCAACTCATTTAAAGAGTGTTTGGCAAAAGGCGCTTTTTTTTTTTTTTTTTTTTCTCCTGACACCTCCCTCCATTGCAAACATTATAAAGAGAAATTGCTAATCCTAGTTAGGTGGTTCTTGAAGCATTTTATTTTGGAGGGTTCAGGAAAGGCTCCTGACATGGAAGCATGAGTTGGCAAAGATCTATATGTGGCAGATTCTATACAATAATTTTCAAGAAAAAAAAAGTGTCTGGATTTGTTGTCTATTCCTAGACATGAGGTATAAATGAATATGTACTAGCCCACAAAGTGCAGGAGAGGTACATGAATGTGTAGCCTTATATAGTTTGACTGTGAGCTAATAAGATGTATGATTCTGTTGTGAGTTAAAGGGGTTTTTATGATTACCCGAAAAGTATTGGAATCTACATGGTATTGTAATTACACAGGTCATCTTAAACAGTCACTGCTCTACTTTGCCAATAATACTTCTAAGTTTTTATCTAGAGACTTATTTTACATTTGTAAGGTGGGGTCTTTTAGGGGTCTCTTTTGTTTTAATTATGAGAGAATTTTCAGGGAAGCGTTAATCCTTTATTGGGTAAAACTATGAAGTATCAGGACAAGTGAAGGAATGCAAAAGAAGAGACTGTAAGCTCACTTAACCAGCACAGCGTAACTGCCCAGTTTGTGAATAGCCCACTGAGGCCTTTCAAGTGCTCGAACGTTTCTTGTGGTATATCTGATACTGATTAGTCTAAGGAATATTCTGGGTGAGACAGTGATTTCAGCCATTGTGGGCTACTTCATTCCTTTTACAATGGTTTCCACCCAGGGAGTATCACTAGGATCCTTCCTACTGCCACAAACCTTGTTGTCAAGAGCCACTGTGAATCGAGGCAATGTTGCTGGTGTGTGGGCTACAGTGGCCAGTGAGCGCCTGGGCATGCCTTTGTCCCTTAGCCATGGGAAAGATACGTTTGGGAAAAAAGTCAATGTAGACAACTAATGTACTGGAGGGAAAAACCCCCTGAGTCTGATTTAAGACTTGGCTTGCATTAGCCATTGCTAGCCACTCTGCCCTGATTTTCAGCTGAGTGGGTGAGTTGCTTTCCAGTAGCTCAGGTACAGGTGCTGCAAGGATGTCGCCAGCTGGGCAGCTTGAAGAGCTGCTTGTGGACAATGTAAATTGCAGTGCTTTTTACAATTTTTTTCCATACTCTGCTGACCTGGTGGCAGCCATGCCCTGGAGTTGCCTCCTGTGACAGCCAATCCCATGGCTGTAACAAGTACACGCTGACCACGCTGTGGGTCAGTGCTGCTGGGAGGCTGCCAGCTGTTGGCTCTGCTTGCTGTAGCCTCATGGAAACCTTCTCTGCCTGAAAATAAGGGCAAAATGAGACCTATGGTGCAGCTTCATGATGGGCTTGTGGTGATTGAGGACATTCCTGCTCCCTTGTCAGCTGCAGGTGGGCAACCCCAAAGCTACTGATTACCAAAAATGAAAAGAAGCTTTCAGTCAGGTCAGTGAGCCTGTGCAGGAGAGATGGGAAACATGGAGGAAGAGGGAGACCAAGAGCTGTTTGGGCAACAAATACTGTGCAGGAGCTAATAGCGAAACCTTGGGGATGACTTATGGCACGGCTGCTGTGGAAAACAAAAGCAGGTAGGTGTAGCTCTGCCTATAGGAGTGTGCATTGGTGCAGAAAGGGCAGGAGTAGGGTAAGCAGCAGAGTTTTTCTTCACCTTGAAGAGAAAGCCACATGCTATCCCTTTACTTGCAAGAACTGTGGGACATTGTGCTAAAAGGGAGGTAAAATGTGAGTGCAGAGACATGAGCAGGTGAACACCAGACAGTGTAAACAGTACAGTTGGACCTGACGGAAGGATTGCGGTTTGGTCCCTTATATTTAATCTTCTGTGGATTGAGACAGCTTGATAATCAACATGTTGTTCAATACTTCAATTTCCGTATTTTTCCAACTGAAAACAAACAGTCCTTGTTCAGTTAGACCGTGTAATACTGGCAAGTTATTGTTAACCCATGGCCCTTCCTCTTAATGGAGCATAGTTGAAACAGAAGGGCTTTTGTTATAGCACGGGGCGGGGGGGGGGGGGGGGGGGG
>NW_020799109.1:16136679-16155114 GCF_003259725.1 Athene cunicularia | reverse complement strand
GGGGGGGGGAGCAGTGATAGTTATTGCATGTTAGCGTGCAAAATGTAAAGTAAGGCTAAAATCCCCTGGAGAGACCGGTAATGCGGACCTGGGAAGAGAAGCACTGGGTACATCTCAGGACTGAGCCGTTGTGCTTGTGTGTGTAGCGAGGAGTGGGTGAGATTGTGAACTGCAGGGGTTTGTGTGTGCTGCGTTTTCATTGGTGAGTGGAAATAGAAAGTCTCTGCTACTTTTTACAAGAGGTAATGGTCTGTATAAAACCGAAAGAAGTTTTGCAGCTCAGATGCTTAATAGGCCAGTAAAAATATTTGTGCTGTTTACCATAGGAAGCCGGTAACAGTGGAGGAGACTTAGTAACTTATGCTGTATAATCGTGAGCTCAGGTAACATTGCCATCAAACCTGTTTGAGTGTTATGTCTGACATGGGGTTGTGGCTGCTTAGAAAATTAATGCAAATGAGCTTCTTTAATAGCATAGAACATGAGGGCAAAAGAGAAGTGGAAGAGTTCAAATCTCAGTGCATCTTCAGCTTCTCTAGGTGTTTCTCGGTGGTATTTTTGTTGTGTTTTAACCTCTTTTGCTGTGCCTGCTTTCTGTTACTCCTTTAGCCTGGATGAAGTGTGTGAGCTGAGCTGTTTGCTTTTCTTTGACCCAGAGCTGGATGGTGATTAACTCACTCAGTGAATTTAATCGATGCTCTGAGAGATTCTATTTTTAGATAGGCTTCTTCATTGCAATTTGAATCTGGCATGAATCTTCAAAACTGAGCTTTTACAGTAGTTTTTCTAATTATTTCATGCCAAACAGTGGCAGGAAATTAGTAGTGGAATGTGTTGGCTGTAAGCTTGCATGTATTCATGCATGCTGTTAGTGTGTGACATCAAGGGAGGACAGTGGGCATCTGTCATGGACTTTTCTTATTGCAGCATGGATTCAGTCCTGACTGGTTTAACCTCTCCTTTTTTCTAGTACATCACTCGCCTGCCAAAGAACCAGCACATCTGAATGCATTTCCCGAGCACCCCTCCTCCCTGAATTACCTGAGACCCAAGAGGCAGAGACCTCAGATGCTGAATCTGAGTGGTACCGAGATGTCTGGGGTACTCAGACCAAGGCCAGCAGGTCTAGACAGCCCATCAAGCAACCGCTATGCTGGAGACTGGAGTAGTTGTGGGGAGAACTACTTCTTAAACCCGAAAGACTGCCTGAGCGAAGCAGACTATGATGATGTCCCTTCAGAAGATACGGAGAGCGGGGATGATGGCAGCAAAGCTGAGGAATCGGATGCCCCAGTAAAATGCCTGCAGCCTCTCCCCAGGGAGCACACGTTTCAGAGCTATTTGACAATGCAAGCGATAGACTCTGCTGTGGATCACAGAGCAAACCTCAAAGACCTGCAGGAAAGCATTGATACTCTGATAGGAAACCTGGAAAGGGAGCTCAAGAAAAACAAACTAAACATGAGTTACTAAATCCTGTCCTGCCTGACACCTCCTCCTGGTGCCTCCATGCCCCTCACTGGGCTTCCCACAGCCGTGTGAGGAGTGACAGTGCCCCTGAAGGTCCTGTGTTAACAAATTTTAAGCCATTCCGTTATGTTTTCACTCTTTTGTTAGAAGAAGGTGTTGGCCTGATTTGGGTGTTAGAGACAAGCTTAGAGACTGTGAGGTGATTCCACATAGTGGCATTTCTCCCTAAAAACACTATGCACTTAGATGGTCTGGGCAATACCTGATAGAAGATAAAGCAACATCTCTGCTGTCAGTGGCAGCAGAACTCCTCATTCCTGAAATCCTGTCTCCGCTACAGATGTTCCTCTCAGAAGAGGATGAATGCTGCTTGGCCTGAGTTTTGCAGCATGGACTTCAGATAGACTTTGTTTTACTATATATGCAATGGCTGCTATGAAAAATGCTTTATATATATATGATATTTATATATAAAGTTTTAATTGTACAAATATTAATGTATTCCTGTATTAACACTTTTCAGTAATTATTTAAACAAGCAAAAATTAAATATTTTTCTAACCTTGTTTGTATATATCTATGTATAAATGTGCATGTGTCTCATTTGGAAAGGAGAGGAGTCTCAGAATTATGGAATGGACCCTTTTTTAGAAAGGTGTGTTCAGTGATGCCAGGTTAAGTTACCCCTTGGGTAACACAGCATTTGATTTATGCACAGAAACATAGCCCGAGAGAAGGCAGGGTGAATGATTAATATAAATGACCTTGCGTGTTGCAGGGGCATCAGTTCAGAGGTGTTGACTATTAACTCTTTCTCACTGCCTCCCCATCTTTCTATCTTTTCCCTTTTTTTTCTTTGCCTCCCCCGGTGTTTTTTCATATGTAAAGGAGGTCTGGAAGGTATTTACTTTTCAAAAAGTACTTCTGGCCCTTGTAAACTGCTACTTTATTCTTGATGCTTCAATACTACTTCTCTCTCCAGAGTTTCATGCATTTTTGTTGAAGTATCTTTGTCTGCTAGTAGTTAGAGGTCTTCAAGCCCTCTCAGAAGGGCTGTGGCTCTGGAGATGCAAGACTCAAATTCTGCAGGAAGGTAGTTGCAGCTTTCTCTTGAGTCTTAAATTAATCTCCCAAAAACGTAAATCTGAGTTGTTACATGGGGTTGAATGGGTTGAGTGACATTATTCCTGGGGAGTTTGGGTGGGATTGCCATTCACCGTGACTCTTAAATTCGGCTATCACCATCCTCTCAAATCTTCTCTTATCATTGCTAATTTATGGTGAGTAATTAGAAGTTTTGTGTTCAAGCAAGGCATTTTTGATCTAATTAAAATAGTTACTAAATTGCATACAGATGTTTTGATAGTCCCTCTAACCAAAACGAGATAGAGAGTCATTCCTTCACAGGTCACCCCAAGTGAGAAAGGGGAGATTGGGTGGGTGGGGTCGAGAGGATTATGTGTTTTGAGAGGTCAAACACTGAGTTGCTGTCAGCTGGCTGAATAGAAGTTAACTCTCTTCATCTTTTTGGTACAATGTTGGCATCTCACCATGGCTTTCCATTCACCCTGTGGGTAAGTGATTTTCTGCTAACCTGTACTCCCTTATATTGATTAGTTGAAGAGTTATTTATTTACACTAGCAAGGAATTAAGAATTATGTCAAACTTCACCTCTTTCTTCTAAGGAATTATTTTAGCATGGTTTCAAATGGTTTATTCAATCTCATTAATTTATTTTTTGTAAGTGTTAAAAAATGCAAAACAATTAATGCAATATAATGATAATGTATGAAAATGTAAATTTAACCTGAAGCATTTATCAATAAATCGATGTATTTTTTTAAACTTTTATACCTACAGAATGTGCATACTTTTTAAACTATAAATTTAAATTCTAAATAAAATTTGAATTAAGAACAACATTTAACTAAGCCTAGTTAGTGATTATTTAAGCCTGTCTAAGCTGGTGCCATCCATTTACACTGGCTGCACGTGTGAATTAATTTCATAAAGACATTTAGCTTTTCAGAATATGTTTTGTTCTATTGTAGTTTCTAGATTGACCTGACATTTTGGTTACATAATTAAAAAAAAAAACAACCAAACTAAAGCACTACTCAATTTAAATCCAAAAGGAATAATTTTCTAAGGAAGTTGCCAAACCGGTGTTGTGGCGGCATTTCTTCTGTTGCAGGATGCTGATGCTTTTAAACATAGACTGGCTTCTGCAGTGGGTGGGTAGATGTATTGGCACTAGATGAAAGATGTTTGCCTTTAAAGTTATTTGATAAATGAAACACTAAGTTTTTATTGTTTATTATAATCTAGATGTGAGTACCTTTTGAATAAGTGTAAGGTTTTTCTACAGGAGGGTTCTGTAACTCAGTACAGCAGTGCACTGCTGTGTCAACTTTATTTTAACCTTAGAATGGGAAATGAATGACTTCATAAACTATTAATCTAATTAGTAAAAAATATAGTAAAGTATTAGTATTATTCCAATGAAACATTTGCTGCTAATCTCGTTATAACATGTAGAACACGTTTTGTATGTTAGAAATCCTCTTTTAAAGAGACATTTCCCAAGTGTTTTTTTTGTTATAAGTTGTCCCTTATATATATTCTTATACATATTATTATCTTTCATAATATTATTTATATAATCTGGTCAAGCTGCCTGTTTATGATTGTTACAGATTCTTAAGGAACAGGATTAGTGTGGGAATTACCCTAATCTAGAAACACTAAATTGGGAGATTAAAACAACCTGCTTATATCAAAGTAAAAATGAACTTTTTTTTTTTTTCAATATACAAAAGAGCAGCCTCGGGCTGTGTGAAGTTTGTAGGGTAGAGCTCTTGCTGAACCCTGTGGGCAGAGCCAGGAACTTTTCTTACCATACTAACCTTTGTTGTTGTCTGCTTGGTGTAACTCAGTTCAACACTGGGAACAGCTCCTGTGCTGCAGGGGCTCTTACTAGTGCTAGAAGAGGTTAAAAGCAGATGGCAGAGCCTGCAGTTGAGTTCAGAGAGCAGATGTCCTTGGAGCGTGTGGACTTTCCTTCAAGTGGGACCTCCGCTTCCCCGGTAAAGAAAATGGATGTAGATGCTCTTACAGAAACAGTTACAGGACTTGCACCAAAATCGCATACAAATTGTTATACCCAGTGATGGCCATGTGCTGGGCTGGGCACCAGCTAAGAACTGTAGTTTGTAGTCCCCCAGGAAAAGCAGAAGAGAATCTATAGGTCTGTGCAACTCTGCTGACAAGTGTTAAGGATACAATGCACTTAGGTGGGTTCAGGAGTGGACTAGATGCATTCGTAGACTTTTAATTAATCCATTGCTATTTGTTTAAACAGGACTGTCCAGATGCTGCCTGGGTTGTGTGGCTGATCCAGCTGACACTGAATTGCTTCTCCTCCTTTATCAGCTTCTCAAAGTGGCATATTAGAGGAGCGTGCAAGAGATGAGGAGGGATAGTGTGGGATGTGGAGTAGAGGGGGTGACAGCATGACCTTGGGCTGACTTAGGCTGCTGGGGACCTACCCCCTCAGAAACTTAGAGCGCTATATCTGTCTGTTCCAAATGCTTAACGTTTGTGCATGTTTATTAATGCACCAGGCAAGAAATGTAGCTGCAGCTATTCAGATGGGTTCTAAAAATAGAGGGAAACAGCCCCAACAGAAGTAGATACTCAGGGTTTTTACAGAAAAATTTATAAATCTGATAAGCCAGAGACACATCTGCTATTTGTGCTGCCAGTTCTTAACCCCTTATTTTCCTTCCCATCCCAAGGTATAGGGTTTTCTTAACAGTAAAAATGTATTTTGATATAAGAAGTTTTTTATCTCAAACTGCAGCTAGCAACAGTTGGAAGATGGTTATTTGGGGTGGGGGGAGGACTGGTGTTATACTTCAGTGTAGCTATGATACATTTGTTACAAAATCTCATCCTACACAATGAATTAACTTTTATTTCTGTTTGACTTTTTTAGAGCCGTGCAGGAAACCCTATATGTTATGCTAGGCAAAATTAGCCTGTGGGACAGTTTGCCATGAGATAATGGAAAGCCAACCCTACAGGTATTTTAACAACTAGGATTGCATTAGAGAAGATAAAATATTGTGATGGGATGTATAATCTCATGTGTCTGGTGTTATTTGGGAACAGAAACAAGGAAGAAAATGGCTCTCAGGAACGTTATTGCCTTTCAGTTGGGAGATTCCTGCATCTCTCCAGGTTGCTCTGGGGAGGGAGAGGGTCTGATCAGCAGAGCCCTGATCTGCTGTCTCTTTGTCCTCCCTGCTAGGAAAACCCAGCTGAAATCCGGCTATCTTCTAGAATATTTTCATCAAAACTCTCACGAGTGCCTCTGTGGTGGGGAACAAGACTCATGTTGAGACTGCCGCCTGTTCTGGGTTGTAGTGACAGAGCTACAGCAGAGGGGGTGGTTGGATTTTCCAGGTAAACCATGATGTATGGTTGATTTTAATGTATATGTAGTTTGTGCCTGTTTTAATCAGAAATCTGTGGAAGGTGATCTGAGGTGGTGTTTAACGAAGTTCAGGCCTGATAAGAGAGCTGATCTTTTTAATGAGTTGGTTATGGGATGTTTACATATCTGTATGGAGCAGGCTGTTAGTTAAATATTGGTTTAGCAGAGAAGCTGTGTTCTCTTCCTGTTTGAGCTCTGACTGCAAACACTGTGCTGCAGGTGGTAGGGATGTGCTTGTTGAATTTTCCCTGGTTTTAATTTGGAGGTAGCTTGGTATGAGGGGCAAGGAATATTACTACAACATTTAAACTTCAAACTAACAAAGAAAAAACTGATTTTCAAACCAAGTCTTACCTAGAGGTACCAAACATCTCTTAAATCTGACTAAAGTTCAATCGAAGTGGTAAAAGTACGCAATGAGGTGATCCTGGCTGTAGAAAGTTGAAGGGGTGTGTGTTTAACAGTGCCTAAAACCAATCTGCAATGTTTATTTAGGGACATAGGAGGCTCACACTGCTCCTGTTTCATATCTGGCTACACTGTACTCTGACAAAGCAGAGCACTGGCGCTGGCTATCGCTTGTCAGCCGAAGATCCTCTCTGCAAATCCCCTGTGTGTCAGTCGCCTTTTGTGCTTTAGTGTCTACTGTGACCATACGGACATTTGTTTGACAGGAGTCTGTGACCCTCAAACAGTTTGGTGAGTCATGGAAAGAGTGAACTCACCCGTATAGAGTTTAATCTGTCCTCCTCTGATAGATTTAATTTCTGCTTGACAAGCTGTGCTCAGTTACATGGTGTCTGACCTGGCTATTGAAACCGTGCCACAAGCAGAACACCACTTACGAAAGAGTCCTTTCTGCAGATGGAGGATGGACATTAATATTCATGAGCTGTTGAACTCATTTACATTGGTAAATATTAAAACTTCTGTATAACACTGTTCGATCTCTCAAGCACTATTGTCTTTTGACAGAAATGTACACACTCAAGAGCCACGGTGTGCTTGGTAAAAGCTGTTTGTTCTAAATAATGCTGATTTTTTTCAAGGCAACAATATATTTTAATGGATTTGGTTTTCTCTTTGTAAGCATTTGCCAGGCTTAAGTAACAATCATTTTCTAATCTGATGATGGCACATAAAACTGGTTCAGCTTGCAAAGTTTGAAGGGTTTATGAACAGTGTGGTCAGTTCTTTGCTTTTGGTTCAGCAGCCCCTGAAATTTGTTTAGTAATTTATATGGTCCTCCCTTAGCATATTGATGGACTCAGCAGAGGTGCAGGGGGGACCCCTATCATTTAAGTGTGCAGTAAGTAATAAATAGAAGACTATAGCATGGTGAATATTTGTTGTGGCTGCACTTAGGGGAACAGAACTGGGTTGCTATTGTTGAGGGAGCACTGGTGTTGACTATTCCCTGCATAAGCAGTAGCATTGCCTTCTGAGTGTTGTGGCAATCTTCTTGGGATAAATCCTCTTGTAGCAGTGATGGCCACCTCTCTTCCCTGCTGTAATCCAGGTGACTGCACATGCTATTTGGGGAAGTCATTGCTTGTGGAAGTTGTAGTGGGTGGAGTAAAGCTAGCTAATGATGAAATCATCTTTAGTGTAAAAAATACCTTCATTCCTATGAGCTGTGTTCCTTCGTGAGCTGCAATGGCTCACTGATGTACAAGAGCAATTCAGAATCTGTTTTTGATTTTTAAATCCCTTAGGTGACAGTGGGTCCTTTGCAGGAGGAATTATTCCTTCCATCTCCTGTGATTGTTGTGGTCATCTGAGGTGCCTGCACATGTTCCCTTTCTCCCTTCAGCAGCAGCTCGGGTACATGGGGCTGCACAAGTCCGAGGTGAGTGTTCTTTGCTCTGGAGTGCTTTCTGTCGCTGTATCACCAGAGCAGCTTGTCCCGAACATCTCAAAAACACTTACTGCTTGTCTGTAAGTTTTCAATAGGAGTGAATACTTTGGGGATGAGGAAGGAGATGCTTGCTGGAGCTGAGTAACAGAATTTGTATGGCCTGTGTGAATATAGCTATTGGAGTAGAATGGCTTCCCCTCTGGTGGGAGGGAGCGGGTGGATATAAGGTGGAGGGGTGGCACATTGGTTTGACTGTCCGAGTTGTGTTTATGGTTTTTACAGCTTAGAGAGTCCTGACAGACACAGAACTTTGAAAACTATTATTTAAGCAGTTAAAATATTAATTATAACTATATTAATTAAAGATAGCAGGGGACATGTGCCCAAAACAATTGTTCTCTAACCACATTGTGAGTAAACAAAAGGATAAAGGTAATGAAACAATCTCTAACTGCACGATGCTTTGTTTCTGAAGCTAAACATGTTCTGCTGAGATAAAGAGGTCCCGAAATAAGCTTGCTTGTTCTAAAGGTGATAATGGGCTCTAAGCATCTGACGAGGAAAGTATTTTTTGTCACTTTACTAGTCCTAAATCCATTAGCATCTGCTTCTTCAGGTCCAGAAACAATAGAGTCTCCATGTTCTTGCTCCTCCATCCCTTTTATTTTCTGTAGAGTAGTCATACTCTGAAGGAAAAACACATACCAGGCACTGTTAAGCTTTGAAATCTCCATGCGAGACCCTGTTGTTTTCCAGTGGATAATATTGGTGCTATCACAAATTAATGAAAATAGGCATCACTTAAGGCTACATTAACTGAATTGTCATTTCCTTGGTTGATTAGTTAGTATCATTAAACCATTTACCAAATAATAGATAGGCGAAATCCTTATGTGAATAAAGAATGGAAAGCTGGAGTCTCTCCTAGCCTGAAGGAGCAATGTTTGTAGGGAAGCTGCCAAAAAGTAACTTTATGAAAGAGCAACTGATGTAAAAAGAAAATCAAATTCATAGCTTGACCAAGAGCTGAACTCATGTGAACTAGGACCATCTATTCCACTCCTAAGAATCGTAAATGTGAAATGAGCTGCTATTCTGATTACGTCCATCCTGATTTTTGAAAACACTATGGGAAATCCTGCCTAGCAAAATAGGTGTGTTTTAAAGACCCAAAGAAACAAAGGAAGCTTTCTCAATTCCAAGTACAACATACTGTTTTCTCTCTCTGTGCCTCCAGCTCCGTTTCAATTCTGTTTTGGCTTGAAGGTCTTGATACTCTTGAAACTCTTGTTCACGATACTTCAGATATTTGACTTCTCTTTCAAAATAATCAAGTACATTGGCATGCTATTAACAGAGTGACAGACAAGGGTCATTACACACCCAAAGACACAGAATTATTGCTGAAGATCTAAGAGTATTATTAGTTTATCTATACTGGAAATATAGATATCTCTATCCAAATAATTTGCAGCAAAACAATATTAAGATGTGTATCGAAACCAGTTGATTTTGGATACAAATATGTGTGGGGTTAAATAATTTTTATTACACTGACTCTGAGTAGATCATCCTTCAGGAACCTGCACTGAAACAGCTTAACTAGTTTTAGGTTAGTGATTTTGCTAAATCAGTCCAAATCCTCACTGACCCAGCTTCAGGCACAAAGAAACCATAAAATGCCATACTTCAGTATTACACCATGCATTTATCTGGGATTCTGTGTTTTAGTTTTCGTTAGTCTCTTCCACAAGTATTTTGCAGTGAATACTTCAGTTAGAATGAACGTAATCTAAATATTAGTGACTGCCTCTGGGTTAATAATTCTGTGACCTAAATAGTGTAGTTTCAAAACACATGTAATTTGGACAGAAGCAATGTGTTTTCTCATGTTATAGCACTTAGCTCTTACCTTGATTTGAATGAAAAAGAATGGACTAGGTAGCAGGTATGACTGCTGGACTGGATGAGATGAAAACACTAGTTGATCTTTGGCTGGGTGGTAGGGGAAAAGAACAACCGAAAATGATGTGGAAATAAAGGGAAACTTAAACAGTTTCCATTGTTCCCATGGCCCTTTGGTAGAGATAATCCTTATTTCAAAAGAGAATGAATGAGTGGTAATGTTAGTAACAGTTTGCAAAACACGCTTTAACTAAGCTAGAAGGAGAAACCAAGATGTATAAATCAAAGTACCAAATGTATAGGGAAAAAATGATGCAAATGCAGACAAGATGGTGTAAAGAAAAAGAAACTTGGTATGTTTACATTACTATATGCTATATAGCATTGTTTTAATGCATGAAACCACGTGTCATTTTATGCATGTGGCAAACAATGCTGAACTCTACTGTGTTTTCATGTAGACAGGTTAGAGCAGTGGAATTCTGCCAGTGTCACCCAGGTTTCCTTTAGTTGCTTCCTATGTGAGCTCTGTACAAAAGCCAGCTTTGTTACAGCTGATCTTTGGAGAAAAGGGCCATACTGATCTCAGATTAACTGCCATCCATTTGAAGGCAAGTACTTCTAGGCAGGCCTGTTTCTGCGCTGGAGTTTTCTGGATGAAGTGTCACAGAGATTAATAAAGATTCTTACCAACCTCATTCCTTGAAGGGTGACTTCGTTTCTGACAGATTTCCAAAACATGCAGTACTCCAAGATCATCAGAAACAGCTAAGAAATGCTGCTTTGCTGAAAGATATTTGATAAAAGCACATAAACAATCTAAATTCCAACAGTAACACATACTTCCACCCAAACTCGAGCTTACAGAGGGTTCATTTTTGTCGTGGTCTTTTTGGTTTATTGTTTACTTCAGCAAAAGGCAGCCCTATTGCCCTCTTATTTTCTTAACAAATGAAATTCCCTTTAAAGTTTAAGCTCTTTCAAACTTTTAAAAAAAATTCAATGCTTTTAGTTGCTTTATGCCATAGTAGTTAGTGTGCCTTGGATCATGGGCCATTTTGCAGCCAGGGTGGCACAGTAAAGCACAATCAGCATGAACATACGTGAGGCAATCCAGGGGCTGATGAAAGTGATCATTGATTTGGAGATGTTCTGGAAATGAGATGGCTCGTGAGATTTCTTCAGTAAGTCCCAAATATCTATATTTCCATCATCTCTGCCAATGAAGAAGACTCCTGGTCTTGTTAAGGACCAGTGTCCTGTAGTATATCTTCCTGCAGAGCAGCTTGACTGAAGGATTGGTCCATACTTAATTTTTTTTGGAAAACAAATAAAAGATAGACCCAACAATCAAACAGTAATATCCATTCACTACTTCAAATTCTTATAATTTGACAGCATTCACAATTGAAATGATCCTATTACAGAAATTATACCAATGTCAAAATTGGTATCACCTTCTGCAGATAGAGAATTGTCGGGAAGTAAAAAACCCGCTATCTCACTTCCTGTCTATTAAGGTAATCTGTCTATATGCTGTTAAAATCTGTGGCCTTGAGATTTTGCCAGGTGCAGCAAACCTGGATTCCTACATGAGAGAAACTGTAAAAAACCCCATGTTCCTTTGTCTTCACATGACGAAAAGACTGTGACCTAAACCGGAGTTCTTCAGACCTGTGTATCACACATCGCCCTTATTCTTCCCTAGCAGCAGAAATAATTTGGTGAGATGCTATAGTTTTTACAAGGCTGGGATTAAATAAGGTAATTTCTTTTTTTTTTTTCTTCTGTAAAAGGCAAGTTTACAAAGCTATTTCTAAAATGGTTTTTCTGATGTGAAGAAAAAGGTTTTCTTATACCTAATTTATTGCTACACTATGAAGCTTTGTAACTTTCAGACATTTCTGAAAATACAGTCTGTGAGGCTATTATAGTTCTGTCTTTTATATCTATCAATTATATTACAGCTGTGTTAAAGTAACTTACTGTAACCCCTTCTTTCCAAATGGCAAAATTCCTTCCTCCAATGCTTAGAATGATGTCTTTAAAAAATGGAGATCTCTGGAGAGCATTGATAGTTTCAGTGTGGGTGATGTATTTCTCAGTGTGCTTCTGACCTAGTGGAAGGAAAGAAGCAGTTGCTTGTAACTAATGCTTTAGTGATCATCTTCACCATGGGAATTACTTGGGGGAAAACGAGAGTGCAGGATCCAGCACAGGCTTCAGAGATACTAGCCTCATTTTTTTTTCTCTCACAAGGTATAGGAATTGGAATTGCTGCAATTCTAGTTACTTCCATGATTTGTGCCAATAGGTACATAGAAGTGCGCCTGTGATACTGGAGGGGGGGTTTACTATTCTGTAATGACAGCTAAACTGCACTTTTGAGGGTGTACTGCTAAATCCTGGTGTCTTCAGTTGAGATAAACTATTATAGGAGATGAGAAAGAGCCTTAAAAAGAAAGAATATTGGTGCAAATATTTTAAAGTTAGGGATACATTAAGGTTTAAATGGGTATTGAGAAACTTGAACTTACTAACTGGTTTTGCTGAGTCACTATCAATTTCCATATTCCAGTTAGAATAAACAATTTCTCCATCCTGTGATGCCAGAAAAATCAAGTAAATGGTAATGTTAGAGCTTGGTGACTTTGATAAAAGTGACTTGTTTTTAAGCTGTGATTTACTTAATTATAACCATCATTAAATATGTTCTGAGTAAATTAAAACCTGAATTTGCAGCCAGTGACTGAAAAAACCCACTAACCTTTTGGATCACCATTTCTCAGTTATATATCACCAAAACAGTTTTACTTACCATGATATATAGAATCATAGAATCATTCAGGTTGGAAAAGACCCTTGGGATCATTGAGTCCAACCATCAGCTCTACTCTACAAAGTTCTCCCCTACACCATATCCCCCAACATCTCATCTAAATGACCCTTAAACACATCCAAGGATGGTGACTCCACCACCTTCCTGGGCAGACTATTCCACTGTAAGCAGTAGCATGTAAGCATGTAGACAGTCCTTCATGCAGAATTAGGTTTTTACAGTTAATGCTTTGCTCCAATATTTGGGGAAAAGGTGACTAGGAGCAAAACGGTAGCTAGAGGCCAGATTTTCATTTCCATATGAACTTGAAACTGGGAAAGATGATGGAATTTTAGATACATAGGGTAGATAGAGGGCTAGGAATAGCTGGGACTTCCTACAGTAGAAATAAGTTGTGGGGGAAACTGATACAAATGTTTTCACTGGGCATTTGGGGAAACACTGAAAAAATACTACTAATCTTATGGGTTCTAGTATAAGGAAATACTGTTTGGTTCCTGCTAGCAGGTAGTTAAGTTCAACATATTTTGGAAATGTCTTCTAATTCTGCCCTTGAAGTAAGGGTTCCTATTGTGAGTTTATTATTATTTTAAGCATGTAGTTAAATGTATTAAAATGGCAGTAAAATGTGGCATGTCTGGAAGGATCTTTTTAGTTAACACCTGAAGAAAACGTGCATGTCCATACATTTGTGAAAACTGTGTTATTTAATCATTCAGTCTTACAGATATCTTGGGATTAACATTTTCATTAATAATCTCTTATTTTCACTTACTTCAGTTCCAACAAAAACATCAGTGGAGATGCTCTCTACCAGTTTCAGATTTTTGCTTGAAGTAGTCCTCTTTGTATACAGGCTGTCTTTGGTGGGTACTTCTAGGGGGTTCAGAGATTGCACGTTCTCTGGGAAACAATATGGTTATACCTATTTATTATACACTGGAATTTATCAGACCAAGCAAATCCTTTGTCTTACAAAGGTAGTTCATGGTTAAGAGGAACTTCAAGAAGAAAGATAAGACACTGCCAAGTAAAGCAGCAGTTTTGCAGGTTAACTGTTTCCGGGTGGAGCCTCCCCATTGCTGCAGCTGCTCTCAATCAGTGCCTCCTGTATCCCCATTGCTGCAGCTGCTCTCAATCAGTGCCTCCTGTACCCAGACAGCTACTTAGGGTGGCACCATTCTGTTCTTCATCAGTTTTACGCAGCAGCAGTGTCTCTGTGGGAACTCCACTTAGGCATCCATACCCCTTAGCTGCCACATCCAGGAGCTAACTGCTGCTCCAGGGAATGGCACCCCCTGCCTCCTGCAGTCTGTGGAGTGACAGTGGGCGCCGGAGCAGCTGCACCACAGCAGCTCAACTGCCAGAAAGGCATTTTCTGGCATTGTTTGCAGGTACTCTCTCAGGTAGTCCAATGCTTGGGCTACCTCTGTGTCAGTCTGACAGCTTTACAGAGGGATTAGTAGTGTGTACTTGCCACAAAGTACCATAATAAGAACTGATCTACTACAGCATGTGAAGTGCTAACTTCACGCTCTCTAGTAAAGAGTGACTCCTCTATCCAAAGCGCTACAGAAATACCTACAATATGTACTGTTACTCCAGGATTATTTTTACAAAAATAGTATTCTGTAAGGGCTGAAAAGGACATACTCTTTCGGGGATAAAGAGCCTGTTAGGGGACTTGTGTGGACTATTAAGTAAAACCTGGCAGAGTTACCATGGATATGGAACTACTCTTCTTGTATTCAATACATGTACGTGTCTTTGTGGTCAATACATGTATGCCACACTTTGAATACCAGTATATTTAAGAAACCCTTTTCTCCAGATGTATTAAGCTATACCACATTTTGTTGCTTAGCTTTCATGACATATATACTGAAATATAAACTTATTAAAAACATTTTCCCCAGTAAGGTGTAATAAAAATATTACCTGAGGTTTTGCAATGATAATGCAGTTCCCTTAAACTAATTCTGACAGGGCCATACTCTGTGTTAGGATCACTTTCACGCAGATGTATCTGTTCAGAAAAAATGCATTTGCTAACTCATTTTGTCATTTTTTTGAGGTACAAGACTTAAATGACTTTCTGCTGTAATGGAACAGGTCTATTCAGTTTGCAATGTGTTTGTAATGCTCTATGAACAGTATGTGCTGCCTCATGCACAAGCACAGGGAAAATGCAAACCTGTGGTTTCTCTTGTGTTATCCTTTCCCTGTAAGGATTTTGCCATGTTTCTAGTAAAAAAACAGCTCCAGTGGTCATACTTGTTCAATGACTGTACTAGCTTGTAGCTATTCTAAGCAGCACAGGTCAACAAGTCCTTTTTGTTTTTTTCCCTAACATTATTTTCAGCCTCACTTTTTTCACAAAGTGCTATGAACATTTTCATCAGACTGATTGTTGGGTGAACAGTAATTATGATTCTCTTGACAATGACCATGTCTCTCAGTTTGGAACCCACTGAGATAAGACAGTGCTATGGTTGAAAAGGCTGACAAGAACAATTACTTTTGCACCTACTGCAGTTAGCTTTTCAAACTGCATTTTACTGAAGTTTCAGAGAAATGTTGAAACCCTTCATTTCATAACTGGAAGGAAATTCACAAGGAACTCACAATTTGCTGGAAAAATTAAAGAGCTGGGAAGCAAAAGAATACATTCCTATGGAGTTCTGGCTATATCTACAGTTCAACTTGATCCTTCTATTCTGTATTTGTGTACAGTACCTTTATGAGAGGTTTCCAGCAAAGATCTGGATGCTTAGAAGTATCTGGAACATCAGAGGGCATATAAAAAATGTCCTTCTCTCTTACTTTCTCAGATGAAGGTTGTTCAGGAAGTTTGGTGGCTGGAATACCCCAAAATAGTACTGAGCTGCAAAATGATTGTATGATGTTATTACCTGGTTTTGTCTGTCAGATGCAGTTCTCTGCACATTTTAAAGTTGCTTTTATTTTTTTAGCCTTTCATCTTCAAACCACATAGCAAGAGACCCTGAAAGCCCACAGATGCTAGATACTTAATTACTTCTTTTGTAAATGATGGTATATATTCCTTTATTTACCATTTCATCAGTTGTTAGCTATGCTAGAGCAGCTAGATAGCATACATACAGTTGGCTTATGGAGAGTTACTGGGTGAAGTTACTGGCACTACCTGAGTGAAATTCTTGGAGGCTGAGAGAACTGAACAGAACTCTGTAGCAGGTAATCTAGTAATCTGAATTGAACCTCATTCCCAATTCCTGTGTGTGTCAGTTTATTTGCTGACACTCAAGGCAAATGGTCCCACTCACTTGAATCTGTTCTCATTGGAGCGTTCAGCCCTCTGATTTTTCCTGTTGCTCTACTCTGGACATTCATTCACAGATACGATATAGACAATGATGATTTTCCTCATGGCTGACATCTCTTTCCCTTTTCTATCGGGAGTTTCTTAGGGGCCTGTGCTCTTCAAGAATGACATTACATCCTTGTGACTTCTCTGTTCTTGTTTTAGGAGACTACTTCTAATTTTGAGCCCTGATGTGAGTGTAGTTTAAATTTTATCTCTCATGTACATTACTTGCATTGCACTGCAAAATTATTAACAACTGTATTTGCGATTGTTCTTCTACCTTAATTCTTTGAAGTATTCTCTGTATTTGATTAGGGGAAAAACTTTGTATCATTACCAAATTTTGCTCTCTCTGACCCTCATTTTGATGATTAAGCCCAGGCACACAGCATTGAAGCCTTAAGCTCTTTGCCATCATGAAAGCTAACATTTATTTCCACTTTTTGCATTCTGCCCCCTTGCCAGTCTTTCACACAGGATTATTTGGTCATGACCATCATGATTGTTCAGTCCACAAAAGCAGAGATTCATACAGTATAATTTTGCAATCTAAGTCTCCAAGTTTAAATACAGTTTGCAGTATTTCTGTGGCCTCAAAATCTTTAACAGCTTTTTGTGCAAGTCACATAATTGATGTAAGTGTGGGGGTGTGGCACTCTAGGCCCAAGCACATGTGGTCAGCACTCTTCTTAAGGTGCACACGGAATATAAGCCTATATGTGTAAGGTTTTTCAGTTAATGAACCCTTAATACTGTCAATGTAAAGGGCTTAACTGGCCAAGAACTTGATGTGCTTCTCTTCTGCATACAGAATTTCAGCCATTCAGGATAGGCTGATAGGAATCCAGAAGTGTGCTAGATAAATCATGGAGTGTGCTCCTTAAAGCTTTCTAAAAGAAAGTGGAAGACAACTTGTAGGATATGTATTGTATATACCAATCAGAGGAGCAGGTTACAAGCTGCACACAAATTTCATCTCTGTTTTCAAAAGTAGCATCAATTCGGTTGTCCTAAAAATAACAGTAACAATAATTATTACAAGGGGAGAAGGTGATGCAAGACAAAAATGATACTCTGCTAAGTAAGTACTTCAACGCATAAAACAGGCTTCTAGAAACTAAGTCACTGTTTCTGCATTGGTAAAGTTTGAAAATCAGGACTGCAAGTGAAGTGATACCAGCTTTGCCTGCTAAATACGTAAAATTCTGAATTAAGTCAGCAGGATAAATACTTGCTGGCATCACTGCAAGTCAGGCCTTCCTTAGATTGCCATGTTAGTAACTTTTTTTATACAGCTTAACCAAAGAACAAATCATTTGAGAAATTTATCTCAAACAGTTAAGTGTAGTGGCAGTGATACCTCTTTGCCAAGGTTATGCCATGGGTCATCTCTCTCTTAAATTATCACTTGGCTAGACCATACTATGAGATGGTAGTGGTACCTTCAAATGCTAATTATTAATAGTTTTCTTTGTGGATGTGGGGTTCTGCAGGTTTTATAGCACTTACTTACCAACTGGTCATTGTTTTATACCAAATTTATTTTAATTTATTGAAAAATATAGGAAAGGTATCAGGTGCAACAAGTGATTATAGGCTATGTCCTGATCAAATACAATTTCCACTATATGCAAAACATATATATTTTGACTAAAACTACTCATCAACTATCTAGCAAAGTTTCAGCTACACTTTTTTTTTTTCTTTAGGTTTTTTTTTTTTTTTTTCATTCATGAGTTGTGTACCTGGAGTCAGAATGGCAGTCTCAACCATGCAAAGCTGAATTAGGTTCTGGATATACCTTTGAATATTTCTTCACTGATATGTAATAATAAACTGCTGATTTTAGGAACTGTGCCATAAAAAACTGCAATGATGTGCAAAGGCTGACACACATTCCATGTTTATATAATAAAAAGTATGTCCCAGTATATATTGCTAACTATTGACAAAGTGATTCCTTTGTTAGTGTTTTTTGTCAAGCATGGGTGTCCTGTATCTGTTATCCCTGATGAACATGAAAACCCCTTTTTGAGCCTAAACCTTGGGGAAAAAAAACCCACGCAAACAACAGAGACCACAACGGCATTCTGCTATCCAGCCCCTTTCTTAATGTCTTACATCTGGTACCAGTTAGTATCCATGGGTACTACTGTAGCATAATTTAATAATGAACAGTTGTATCAGCTTTCTTTTTTGATGGATGTGCATCCTTTTCCTCATTTTTCTGGTATTGTTGCTAAAGACTGCAGTATCTTGTTTGCAAAAATTACTACTATATTAATTTGTATAAACCTTTTAAAGATCTCAGTTTTCTTCCTCTTGACTGGCTTTTCCACTGTCATTATTTTGCATTTGACATTTCAAATTAGTTTCGGCAACGATTTGCAGTAAATGAGCATCCAATACTCCTGTAATAGTGTTGGGCCTTTTAACTATATAGACCCTAAGTATGATGAAGCTTTAAAACCATCATAGAAAACGTAAGTTCTGAGTTACACAGACAGCACCTAGAAGA
>NW_020799109.1:16118347-16136629 GCF_003259725.1 Athene cunicularia | reverse complement strand
CTCGGGGGGGGGGGGGGGGGGGGGGGGGGAAGCAGTGCATTAAAACAGGCCTTTGGATATGAAGCTCTAAAAAGAATTCCAACAAGCCTCTACAGGCACACACATGTACACTTCTGTTATTAGTTCCTCCTCTGTTCTTAGGCTCTCTGCTGCTTATCCCCTTTGTAGTCTTCTTCCATTGAAATCTGCTTCTTTTCTTCCAAGCTACCTTTCTTCTGTCCATAAACTTCCAGAATAAATTTCAGTATTTCATTCAGCAGCAAGTGCTACATGTATTTGATAGGCTTCACCAGGCAAGAGTTGAGTACGTGTTGGTGCCCATTAAAGAACAGCCTTATTGAAGCTAGTGTCTGCACAACATGCACTAATCAGGTTTTAAAATAGACTAATCAGGTAGAAATTATATTGTGATAACTGTCAGGTTTGTTTCATGAACTCGTCAGGTTTCTTAATCTTTGCAATGAGAAACCAGAAAGGATATCTAGTCTGTTTTGAATCAGGATACCTTCACCTGTTTTTCCCCACAGACATATATATGTAATGCAATGTATTTAGAATGAAAACATCTACCATATTAACAGATGTTACCTTGATTCCATCAGCATCAGTTTGTGCATTTTGCAGCTTTTCTTCATGTTGAGAAATATCCCACAATAGAATCTACAATGAGAAATGAGTATATTATGAATTATTTCATCCTTTACATTAACATGCATTTTTTCAAATACAGTTCATGGAGGTTTGGGGAAAAATAAAATTCACTCTCTACACTAGAACTTCATAAGTCTTTACAGTATTGCCTCTTTAGTCTGATGGAATCAGTTGAAAGGCTATGCTTGTCTCAACAACAACAACAAAAGTCTTTACAGCCTGACCTGTTTACCAGTACTATAAAGAAGCATTGTACAGTAATGGGTCAGCTATGGAATCACCAGGCATAACTTCAGGACAGGATCAGAGAATTTCTGAGACTGTGACATCTGTTTTTGACATTATGTGTTACTGTGGATGTTGAATACATCTCTTCACCCTTATTTTTATACTGTAAGAAAATACAGAAATATCCAATTTAATTCTTAAACAGAGAATTAGCACCTGTCCATTGATGCAGCCACCAGCAATGATATTCGGATCACTTGGACAGAACTGAAAGCAGTAAATGTCTTCAGGACACTCCAACATTAACTAGAAAAAAGAGAAACAAGATAGCTGAGAAATACAGTCACACTGATTGTTTGTTCTCTTGTTATTTAAACACTTGGCATATATAAAAGTCCTGATTAAATACCTGAGGGTGGATAGGGTCAGAAAAACTCAAAAAAAGTATTACTGGCTGCTGCATCAATGATTTATCAGAAAGGTTAACTTGCTCTTCAAAAGAAAGCTGCTCTTTTGCTGACACTGCTATAATCCCTGATTGAGAGAGAAAACAACTTTTCTCAGAAGAGATAATTCAAGATTCAACATGTTGTTAATTATTCTAAGTTACTTATACCTTCTGAATACACTGAAAAAAAACCCCACCAAAACCCCAACCATGTATTTATATTTTCCTTTTTACAGATCAATTTTGAGGAAATTATTTTTGTTACCTGATTTTAAGTTACTTAACAACGAGTTGTAGAAAGTAAGCATCAAGATGAAGTTAAACTTTTTTGCTACTACTCCTTAATGGTGTAATACTGCACTTGAAATTATGTGACAGGCATATAGTCCTGGCCACCCATCATGAAATCAAATCTTTTGTAGATTAATTAATTTCCTACACAGATTGCAGTGTTGGCTATTAGTATGCTGTACAGCTAGGACATTTATGTAGAACTTCACTGTGCCTTTAAGCCTGGCTGTGTAGAGCTCTAATCCACAGCAGGGAGCAGAAGGAGACATTTAGTATGCCTCGTGATGCTCCCTGGCACTCAGCAGAGCCATGTCCCATTGTGGCTGTAACATTCCTCACAAGTATTAGGCGTGCTACAAGAACCAGCCATGGGGAGAACAGTGGTATGCAGAGCCACCAGAAGGACCTGGCACAGTTGCAGCTCCACTTAAATGAGCCTCATAAGGGAGAAATTTCCCTTTCTTACGATCTCCACTTAAACATTAGTGTGAGGGACTTTGCTTGGCCTGCCTGAACTCTGCAAAGAATTTGCCTGTCTCATTTTTCACTTTGCCTCAAATCAGCAATTCAGACAGACATATTCAATCAGTTTTGATTTGGTTTTAAATGTAAAACCTGATGATTTTGATGATGATTTTACAGCTATCATATCATACATGTCATTCAAGTCTCAAATCAGTATTTTAACCACATTACCATAAATGGTTGGATGCCAGCAAACGCAGCTAATAGTTCTGTCCTTGAGATAGCGCAGATCTGTAAATGATTGGTATGCTTTAAGATAAACATCTGGCTTGCTACCAGAATTGCTTTCATCTTCTGCTAGGGCCTCCCAGTCATCAAAAAAAGCATTCATAATTTCATTTTGCTGCAATGCAATTTCCATTCTGTTTTGTGAAAAGAAGAGTTAACACTTTCAGTAATCCAGATGTGACTACTCAGTAGTAGAATCACAAATATTTCTGTAAAGAGGCAGCTTTAGACCACAGGAGTAAAAAAAAAAGTATTCCTCAGCAATGCATCACTGTAAGGAAACTCTCTTCCACTTAAATAATTAATTGTACCAAGAATTTAACTCTAGTTCTGTGTGGATCAAGTACAGTGCAATTGTCCAATTCTTGTGCAAAAAGTGTCAATGGGATCTTTCCCGTGACTAAGGGCTGTAGGACAGCAACTTTGCTCTTCTGCATAAGCCTCTGCTTGAGTGAGGAGTGTTTGAAATATCAGCTTTGCAGCTTGTTTAAAAAGATGTATCACAATCAACTTTAACAGTTCTAATATCTATTTAAAACAACATTCATATTTATATGGCATAGACTTCATGTTAGTTTTCATATAAAGAAACATTAATAATTGTTAATATTAAAATAATACCCCCCCCAAAAGTATATAAAAACAAAAAAACCTGCACAGTATTTGACCAGACCAATGGTCCACTCAGACAAGAGTTCTTGCTTGTATTCTATATTATTTCAGGTAGCCTTTAATATGTATTGCTACAGCAATTTTACCTTAAGTGTACTGATTTAAGAAATTCTTTCAGCTTTTCCGATGACAGACTCTCTTCTCTCTCTTTATTTGATAACTCTTGAGGAAAATACTGTGTGGCTGCATTTTTTGGGTAGGTCCTAACCAATTGAAATAAATTTGAATGTGAATAAGTATAGAAACAATTTCAGAGATCGAAACCCATGCAATGTGTAAATTAAAAGCTAAGTATAATCAGTTTTTCTAGAAACTCTTTGAAAAAGAGTGAAAGAAGAAAGATGCAAACAGAGCATCCATTTCTGTTCTCTTGATCAGTCTGTAACTGAATAACTCCAGAATTTACATAACAGTAATTGTGATCAGAAACAGTGCATAGCTTAAGAAATGAGCTGATAAATATTTTGTCATACTTACCATTTTGTCTGAGTACTAGCTTCTCTTACTTTTGGAACCATTTGTACACCTACATCTTTTTCAAGCATTTTAATGCTAAAAGTTTTGTCTTGATAGGAGGTGCATTCAATGTAACTGTCTTTTACATGTGAAGCATTCTTATCAGTAAATGTAATCGGTGCACCAAACTTTCTGTGTCCTTGAGAAATTACATACTTAATCTGGAAAAGAGATATTTATGTAGCTAGCAGAGGAGAAAGTTTTTGGAAAGTTTATTCTGTAAAATGGCAGCATTCGTATAATTGTAGAATTAGTTCTATCGAATATTTCTGTGCTGAGTTATAGTCATGCATTTTGAAATTCTGAAATGCTCACATAAATAACCTACATATGTAATAGAAGACAGGTTTGTATTTCTAAAACAAGAAATTGCCTTTAGGTAACATTCTGGATTACTGCTAGTAGGATAAAAGAACTACATTTTCTAATTCATGCAATACCAAAACTGCACCTTTAATTAAAGGATTGATTTGTAGGAGGCCTTAACGTAATACTGCATTGGACTTCCAAGACCTAACTGTTCAGCCCTTCCCTCTTAGTGCAATTCTCAACTTTGGGTGAGGTGTTTCAGTTTCTCTTGCAGTGCCTAGGAAGAGAAAATACCCTGAAGAGGATCCACAAAAATCTGAGTAAGGAGTTTCCTTATAGTGAGAACTAGGAAGAAAGAAGGGATGTGGCTTGACTTCTACCCACAGAGGTAGGCACTTGATTTCAGGCAGTGCAGAGGTATTGCTCTGTCTTAGATTTCCAGCCAGGTACTTTTTCCCAGCACCTCCCACAGAACTGTGGAGGAATGTAGGCTGAGAATACTTCTGAGTGGTCCTTGCCAGCAGTGTAGAATACAGAATATTTGGACTGTGAATGTGGGTTAAATTTTGAGACTGCAAATTAGCTTTAGAACAATGAAACATCTTTTTAAGTATAAGCAAGATATCCAGTTGCTGAGAACCATCAAAAGAGCCAGTATTCCTTGAACAGGGATTTAGGTATTGAGTGAAAATCACTGATGGACAGTTAAATGCTTGGAGATGCCCCACACATCACAAGTTAGGTGATAGATATGAGTGGATCCTATAATTTTCTCAGTATAATCTGTAGGAGTAGTTAATCAAATATGTCCCTCTTTAAAGTCAGCTTGTAATACCTGTCATCAGTAACGTTTATTCCCAGGTAGAGAGTCCTTAAAAGTGTGGCATGCTACTTAAATGCCATCCATCTAGTGAAACAGAGTTCACAGAGCCCTGTGGAAACAGAACTAGGTCCTTGGAATATAATTGCAATGACTCAACTTGTAATGTGGCCAGATAGTAAATTGAGCAAGAAGTGGCAGAGATGCTAATGAACAACGATGATCAGGACTTTTGAATTTGCAGCTTAAAAAGTAGGTAAGTCCAATGCAGTCTCACATTACTTATTTGCAGGATTTAAAGAGAACAGAGTTGTAAAAAGTTTCTGCAGCACTTTCAGTTTTTGTTAAAAGTTGAGCTTTTTCTCTATTTTTCTTTTTTTTTTTTTTTCCTTCAAAGACCCCAAGCAAAACTAGGATTGCAACTTTCAGTTTCCTGACCTTTTTTTAAGGGACTTAATTTGGTTTTTTGATATTTGACTTACTAACATCTGTTGATTCTGACCTCTGTAACAGTGTCTTTAACAGATTCTTCTTCAATTTCCTTTTCACTGCCAAGAGAAACCCAAGGTTTGTGGACAGGAGGTTTATAAGGATGGACTTCCAGAGTTTCCTCTCTATTTTCTTCTTCTTTTTCTTCTTTGTCTTCTGCAGTTTCTGGAGGCTGTGACATCAAACAGTGAGAAATGATACTTTTTCAAAAATGTGTTACTAAAATGTACATAGAAAATAGAAACCCGGTTTTCAGTCGTTATTCACACATTCTTTTCTTTTGTCTCAATGCAGTAAGTCTGGCTATGCTGTGCCCCTGGGTACAATTGGGTTAGGTCCCATTCATTCACTTGTGCATTAGAACTTACCAATAAACATTACATATTTAACTACTAAAGGAAGACTGTTGTTTTGAAAGAAACCCAGTTATATAGAAAGAATGTATAGTGATTTTCTACATTAGAACCTTTTGCCTGGAATTGTAATTTGCTTTTCTGTTAATTGTTACTTCTCCTGATGCTGGATGACAAACTCATGTTGAAAAATTACGTAATCTACCCATAAACCTTCTCCTATGATGCAGCGCACAAGTGGAAGTCTTCTATGTACCTAGAGCTACTTAGAACTCAAGAACAATTTAAAGTCTGATTTGAAGAATATATACATACATGTTGTGAAAAAATAAGGATATTTCTTTGAAGACGCCCAATATATTAAAATATTTTATGTCTTTCTTAAGAACCTGGGTCTTGGCAGAGGAAATTAACGCTTATGCTAAAAATGCAGCAATGGGCATTATATTGGCCCTCTGAAGTAAAATACAAAATTTAAAAGGTATTTTTACAGTGATACAGGTATTTTTCCATGATCAGATTAACCTTTAGAGAAACATTCTGGCATGTCAAGCACATCAGATGTTTATGAATATAGTACCATTCCTGAAGTATATGCTTGAGACAAGATTCTGAAATATTCACAGATAGGACAATGCTGTAGTATACTTGGATTTTCTTACCTTCAGAAGGTTTTCCTTGGCTTCCTCAGAAGCAACAAAGTAAAAGTTCTGTCCGTATTGGAACTTTGCATCAAAAACTACCAAAATTTCTTCCCCTGGATATTCCTATTTTAATTAAAATAATTAGTGGAAGACTGAAAGCAATTAACATACAAAACAGACATGAGCTGTGACTGGCAAAGCTACTTCTAGTGTAAATTCAGTATCTTTGGTTAATCTTGTGGGCTTAACAGACAATTTCATATGCTAATTGAAAAGAGTAGATGGATTTTATTTTTTAATAAAAATAAGTTTGGGACAAAACTAATCTTTTCATACAGAGAATTAAACAGAAAAGAAATGGTTTCAATGATTTTCAATAAATAGACCATGAATTAGGGGAAGCCAAAATGTGTGAAGCTCTGCCAGTTCATAGAATCAAATCTAGTAATATTTACATCACTTTTAGCATATTTTCAATCTAAAGTTAGTAAAAAAAACCCAACCCAACATGCACAGTGAGCCATGAGAAACTTTGAGTTGACAGTGATCCTATAGCCTTTGGATATTAAAGCATTAGTGTATTTACACAGAGTCAAACAAGGAGAGACCTTATAATTAAAAGAATATTTACTCTGAGAGCATGAAGTCTTAAAGTGAGAATGAAATAAGCTACATACTAGCACAACTTTTTTGACAGGGTGGAAATCAGAAATTGCAGCTCTTGTTTTCAGGTCTTGAATGATGTCCTCTTTTTTAATAAGTTTGAAACAATTTTCTTCTGTGACATCTTCATCAACTCGGCAGTTAAAAATTTCTTGGGTCTTTGTAGTGAAAACTAAAGGAAAGATTTCTGGGTGGCCTATGAAAGAAATCAAAATTGTATGATAAATTAATATTGTTTAAACATAAACATATACCTTAACAACTCTGGGTCTTTACTGTTTCCTAACAGAATGCCTTTGAATCTCTCAGTTTAGTTTTTGGTGGTTTTGGAAGGCAGATAATACAAATTATATTACATTTTGTTAATCTTAGAAAAGACTCTACCTAACATTTCCTACTTAATCAATATGTTGTTCCTAGTATGAGCTTTTTTTTCCCCTCTTGATCAACAGGTGATTAAGAGCTTTAGTGAAGAGTCATTAATGGACTGGTTTTGATACATTAAGGACACAACTGCATGGCTCTGATTTAACAGCCCTTGAATAAATAATATACTTTAGTCCTTCCCTGGAGAGAAATGCCGTGTTAAGTCAGTGTTTTATCTAAACAAGGCTTCAATACCATCCCAAATAAGGATGCTTTTCTGATTTTGGACTTTCATCTTCCTCTCATCCAGTTCAAAGTGCAGTTGAGTCTATTTCTCAACTAACAGATGAGACTAAATAAAGGTCCCTAAGATTCAAGCCAGATACAAGACTTGATTTTCAGCCTTACTGGAGAATATATAGCTATTATTTTCCATGCACCTGATCTCTGTTAGGTTTGTTCATATTAATTCAGAACAAGATAGCTATTTCTTATCCTAGCTCTGGCACTGTTACCTTAATTGTTTTTAGTGAGGCAGGGTGCAGTTAGGTGACCCTATGACTGTGCTTTGCAAACACTCAATCTGAAGATAATATACAGTGCTTCTTGTAAGGTGTATGTCAGCTGCATGTACACCAGTCCTTCCCAAATTACATATTTTGCCTTCTGGTTTATGTAACAGTTACAAGTGATTAAGATCACTATAGGCCCGGCTAGTTGAATCCTGCTGCCTGAGACTTTTCTTCCTTTGCAATACTGCCATGCTAGCAGACTCATGCTGTTATGTCTCAGCTGCCATAGTAAGAGCATTCTTCATGAGGCCAGTATGCTTTTGTCCAAGGTGGCTAGTAGGCGTTCACTTTGAATGGTTATCTTTTTCATAAACTGGAAAGTGGAAAAGATTTAGAGACACATATACATGGGATTTTTATGTACTGAAGTGGGCTGGATTTTGTGATAATAGCTGATACTTTTTATCTCCTTTGTTTCATTCTATTTTTAATTTGATTTATTTAATAATTTATCTTAATTCCCAGAACCTGTGGTATTTTTCTCCTTGTATGTACCTTAAATTGAAGTTGATATATCTAAACTGATGATATTGACCAGCTGGCTCAGCACGTTTTGAGAAGCCATCTCTAACCTAAGCCAACAAGGACTGACAAAATGATAAATCCTTCTTAGTCTCTATCAGCCGAGAAGCTAAATCTCTGCATAAGCCTATCATATAATACATAATGCTTGATGAATCTGACATTTATCCTTTAAAATCTTTCAGTGCTGCTCCTCCACTGCACCCGCTCTGTGATAGTCATCACTAAAATTAATGACATGTATGATGCTTCTGGCATACCCTGCACTAAACAAGTATGATTCACTTGGCATTCACTAGTTATTTTGTAGCACACACAATCCATTTGTAGCATGCATAGTCCATTAGTTCACTTTCTTCACAAGTTGTAGTCGATATTGTATGACTTTCCTTTTTGATATCTCAGAGATCTCTGGGATTTCTGTGTGGATGCTTCAAAAAAAATCCAAAATCATAGAGATGTTGATTGGGAAAGACCTCTGAAAGTCATCTGGTCCAAACTCATTGTTGGTAACACCAGACCAAGCCACAGCTCGTTTATTTCCCGGAGTCCCTGTATTTGCCATTTTGACATGTACTCTCTGTAGTCTCTGTATGAGGCCAAAACTTAGATTCTTCTTTTGCTTATCAATTTGTCTATGAGACCACGCTCAGAAAAAGTGTTTATTCCAGGGTGATTTGAAACATTTAGTCCTTTTAAGGAACTGCCAAAGTTGATCTGCAGGACTGCCAGGTCACCCTAGCCAAGGGCATGAGGCCTCATAAGGATGCTATTATTAGGAAGCAGGCTCAAACCCTAGTAACAGTATAGATATACTTTACATTTTGATATATTGGAGAAAAAAATTATACCTCCTTTTGCAAATTAAATTTCATAGGATAGGAAGAGGGTAAAAACTTAGAACAAGCTGTACACTAAGACAGAATGCAATTTCCATCCTCTGCCATGCACAGCTGGCTCACAGGACAGAATGGACAGGAGAGCAAAGGAACAAAAAAATTTGTACATATTGCAGTTGTCAGAGTTGGTTATGTGGCTAGTGCAATTAGGAGGGCTAGAACCTAAAGAAAATTTATAAACAAGATTTGCTGATTCTTATGGGAACATTTTTCAGAATATTTGAGCCATGAGAATAATACATTTAAGTAAAACCAAACAATTAGATTTTTTTTGAAACATCAAAAGTCCTAAACAGGAGTAACTGTTATTTATTCAAGAACCTTGTATGATGTTATTTTTTAAAATTCTGAATCATGCATGCAGCCTTGTCCACAAATACTAATGGTAAAGAAATATTTTCAAAGAGATGTAGTTTTCAATGTCAAAGGAAACAATATAAGCACATGTTCAAGTTAAGCAAAAATACAATAGACATCACTACAAGAGGGAGCAGACTATGACAGATAGTCTATTTTCTTCACTGCTCTATTGCTATAAGTCCAAGTTAAAAACAAAGTAATGATCAGAATTAAAATATGTACATCTTTTATAACAGATTCTATACTATAGGATCTATACTATAGATTCAGTATCATAATATGAAGAGCTGATACTGGAATTAGTATTATGAACATTTTTACTGAATGCTGCTATCCAGTAAAAAGTATGTAGCATGTAATAAGAGGCTTCATATTGCGTTCTAGTAGTAAACTGTACCCATATAATTTGTAACAGTCTACAGCTCCTAGTGTTATAAGAACTTCACAAAGGACCAAAAAGCTCTAAGTAAAGAACACTTGCAGGTCTTACACTAAGGAGATACCATGCATACGGTTGAAATCCTGCACAGCGTCTGTGTATAGTAGCAATTTTTCCTGCTTTTAGCAACAGGTTTCGAGACAGTTTAGATATTATGGCTTCTAACCTTATTTGCCACTAGGTGGAGGTAAAATTCTCTCTTACTGTCAAAACTATCTCCAGGATCACCGCAAATAGAGCTTTGAAAGGAACCCTTTCATCATCTGAGGCATCACTTATTGTCCATTTTCATTAACCGCACCTTACCCATTTCGGTAAGCTAATTAGAGTGCAATTTTCATTTCCACCCATGTACTTACAGGATTATGTACAAAGACAAGTGATTTATGATTTCTTTAGAAATTACCTCGTTTGTGTATTTGCTACATTATGTTTTAGGTTTTAGCAATAAAAGCTGTACTGTTAAAAGCTAATTAAGAAGATAACCTTTTGGGCTATTCCTGTAAACGGTAGATAAATTTTACACTGATATAATTTTCAGTTATATCCAAATATATAACCACAAATCAGGTCAGAAGAAAAATCTAACTAGAGATGTGAAAAAAACATTTTAAAAATATTTGATGTTTAAGATAAAATATTTCAATTCAAATAATTACATGTTTAAGCTTATATCTGGCCACACATAAAAATGTGGTTTTCTTGCTCATAAACCAAGAGAAGTGCTTGATATCTTGTAATGCTCAAATGGCAGATTTTTTTTTTCTACAAAGCAAGAGGTCAGTCAGTATCTACTGATATCTATGATTAAAAAAACAAGTGATCTGTTAAAATTGTCTTCTCATCAGATTCACTGATTTGACAAATATTTTAAAAAGGATAAAAAGATTTTCTTTCAGTTGTTTAATTGTTACTAAATTCAAACATTTTGCACCCTGTAATTCTCTTGTAATGATCTATTTTCCCTGATCCCAACTCCTCTTAACCCAAGATGAAAACATCTTCTACAAACCCATACATGTTTTAGCATTCCATGCTGCACTGCCAGCTACTCAGAGTGGTACTGTAACCACTACTGCAATAGCTGCATTTTTTTATAGTTTCTAATTTTTCTCATTCATAAAAAAAATCTTTCCTTTTTATTCCCTGCCATTAGTAACATTGAAGCTTCAGAATGCTTAAAGTATTCCAAAACTATTACTTTAAAGCTCAGTTATCATAACACTTACCTATACTAGCCATAGAAAGATCAACTTCATCTTTTTTACCTGAAATATAACATGATGTTATCAGTAATTTTTCTTTCTAACAGAGTAACTATAAATATACAGTTCTTTACTTAATAGGGCAATATTTAAAATATTTATATACATTTTAAAGTAAACTGTGAATAAGAAACAAAAAAATATTTCTGCTCAGTCCAAATTTAACACAAGGAATGAGTGAAGCCTTTTAAAATAGGCCTGTATCTTAAGGAGATGTTGGCATATTTTGAAACTGCAGAGATTTATTTTGAGCAGGTGGTCTACATAAGAAAGAAGCCATAAGAAATCTGTCATCTTGTGGTCCACACTGCACTTTCCATGGGTGAAAACTTCACTGACTACTACGTGCCTGGGGCAATTACCATGTAAATCGTGTCATGTGAAGAGGAGATAAATGGGCAAGGCTCCCTAACATCGAACAGCAGCAACACTGGTAGGTGTGCAGGCAGGAGCAGACATTAGTCCCCTCGGACAGCGGGGAGGTGGGCAGCCTTGCTCTGGGTGGCAGGGTGCTGCAGGAGCTGGGTTTTCTTCAGCTCCTGAGAGAGGGTCTGCAAACTTCACAGCAAGGTCGGACAGGGAGAGATTGGCACTGATGTGCAGAATATTCTCTGCACCACAACAGCTATTACTAGCTGGGAGGACAAAGGTGATTAAAAGGTGAAAGCAACTTCAGGACGGTAGCTGTCATGGCAAGAAAAACCAATCTATGAAACAAAACCCAAGCAACTGTACATTCCCACCTTTTCTGAGAATATGCATGGATCACTGAAAAAAATTATATATATATATATATATCTATATATATATATCTCAAAGGCTTGTTAGCCATACACTTCATTAACTGTACACTTTATAAATGACACGAGATGGTATCTCAGCACATCTCAGAAAAATGCCACAAAATGAACTACAAAATTAAATTGTGAGACTTCGATATAATTTCAAGCTCTATTATTGTACCTTTACACTGTAATCCTGAGCACCTGAACTCCTGCTTCTAAGGACACCTCTCTCTAACCTGATATTCTCTCCCTGGGCTGTTAGCTTTTGTGATTCTCCCCACTTAATACATATTAAGCCTCCCAGTTTCCCATTCAATATTGTTATTATGACACCACAAACTGTTAAATCTAAACTTCCAAGACAAAGCGTAAGTATTGCAGTGTAGCTTTGCTATGTTCCGTATATTGGTTACAAAACCATAATCCGTAATTCTAGATCTCTCAGTTATATAAAATAGCATATTCAAATTTATCTCCTGCTTAAATGTATGGACCCAAAATAATTAAGATAGCTGTCACGTGAGACCAGACTACTGCTAGTTTCATTGCTGCTGTACCTTACATACCAAGCTGTGTTCGTTTTCCCTTGGAGGACTCCTTAGCCTTGTTTTCACCTTTCTGTTTCTTTGCTGAGGTTTTTGGACCTTTCGAGGAGGTCTTGCCGGATATGAGATTTTCTGGCATTTTTTCAGATTTCTTTGGAGAAAGATACAGATCATTAATAAACTTTAAACAGACAGTGGAATGCACCATGTAGGAGTGAAACTTTGGTCCATGACTTTATATAGTTTATCATTATAGTTATATTTTTCTATGCAGCTGAAGGAATGTTCCATAATTTAAAATCACAAACTGTATTTTGATATGATATATAATAGATCAAAATCCTTCTTCTGCCCAGTGTGATTAAGTATGGAAACTGATTATCTAGAACAGTGAAAGGTTAAGTTAGGATAGGGGTTTCCCTTACAGAAAGCTGAGGACCTGAGCTATAGTGAGAAGACTGCAGGTGAAAATTCTTCAGTTGTAAACATTTGTTCCAATGTCCTTAGGTGTAAATCATTATTCAGCTGCACAAAGCATTTCTGTGCTTTTCTATTTCCAGTTCATTCTTCAGTGTAGCACTGTGGAGGACAAATTTGGAAAGAAGTTGTATGTCTGATTACATGTAGTAATTGCATACAAGTACATGTAGTTGTATGCATAATTACATACAACTGGAGACAATACTGTATAGAAGGCTACTCTTGTTTCATTTACTCTCCTTCTTCCCAATATCTAGAATAAGTATGAGAACAGCAGCGTAGAAAAGGCGCGGTTCCATGGCAAAGAAGGAAATGCAATAGAGCAGCCCACTGTACAGACCAGCCAATACACTGCCACAAAATACACTGCCAGCACCATCCTGTGGAAGGTACACACATAGCAGCCGATAGGACAACTAAATCGGGATGGTCCAAATTATGTCAAAAGTAAATTGTTTGATATTATTATTTATATGATGCATTCAACTGGGTAAGGACAATGGGTCTCTTAGTTTGTGTCCTTCCTCTTCCATGTTCCCACCTTTTTTTAAGACTGTAAACTCACTGGGAGAGGAACCATTTTTTAAATGTCTGCAAAGCACCTACAGTATTTGGATGTTATTACAATTTTAACACTAACAAGAGGAAAGCAGATGCACTTACAGGTCAGAAAGAGATGGCACCTTCAAGAATCATGTCATGACATAACTATTTCTGATGAACTCTTACAGGAGCTACAGCCTGTCTGCCTGCACATGTGAAGAGTGCATTTACTGTCAGGATGCTTAAGGTGATAATGTGGGTTTATAAAATCAGTGTTCCATCTTGAGACTTGCCCAATGAAAGGCCTAAAATAGTGTGAGTGTTAAAACAAACATGCCGTGCCTTTGCATTTGCAATTTCAGTGGTCATCCTGGCTTTGGGATGGTCTTTCATTACCAGACGGAGAAACAGTGGTTTTTTGTTTTGTAACAAGAGTTCTCAAACACCCCAGAAGCAAGAAATAGAATTTTATCTTCCAATCTAAATATTATTTTGGAGACGGCCACTGATGGTAAAATACATCTTCTGGATTATAGCCTGGTGGTATAGCCTGGGTTTGGGATCTATGTTAACTTCCCATGAATTCAAGGTAAATTTTGCTGATTACTTTAATGGGAGCAGGGTCTTGTTACATTTATGTATTTTACTTTTTAACTCCAATCAAAATAGAAAAATATACTCTATAAATCCTCAGGCTCTCTATCATGCTGGATATTGCAGACCACAGGTGACAAGCTGCATCCATGGGATGTTAGTGCATTTCTCTGTTCTTTGATCATCATGGCAAATACAGCCCCCTTCATTAACCCATCTGAAGAACTGCAGCAATTTAATCTTCTACTTTTCCCAAAAAGCAATGATAATACCAATGCAAAACACAATGTTTTAGAATTCTGAAACTTTTGCCTTGCAAGGGATGATGTTTTTGGAAGATAAAAAACCCCCAAAAGTCATGTGTAATGAATGTAAGGAGAAAGTTAGGGGGTTTTTCTGTCCTCATTCTCAGACTCTTTTTGTCAAATACAGGACTACAAACATCAACAATATATTTATGTCTAACTTTTGATATATTTTCCCAGTTATAATCTTTTAAAGGAGCCTCTACACTGAACAATATGTTTAATTTATATTGATAGTTCTGAAACACTTAGGGCTACGTAACTTAGAGCGCATGTCGATTCAGATGGTTAAAAGAGACCAATTTTCCCTTTTAAAAAAAGGCACAAAGCTACTTCTTATCCATCTCCTTGTACATTTTACATTAAAAAATTGTGACCCATTTTATAAATGGATTCTGTGACAACTGTAATTTGATGTCTCTTGATAAAAAAGACAGCCCTCCAGGGTAGAGACCAGCTGGTTTATACATTAGTTAAGGGACAATATGAACCATCTCATATACATTACAGTCACGTTGTCTTACTTCACCATTTCCTAATTATACACTGAAACAAAGGCAATTTGGAAATTTTGAGTTCTTTCTACTGAGTAACCTAAACCCTAAGTCACATGAATAGAGGAAACACTGAGAGGACTGAGATAAGTCACATGCCTATGTTTAGTACAAAAACTTGCAAGTAAAAACATCCCTTTTCCTTCTGACCGACTTCAAGTTTATTATACCTATAAAACCAGTTAAAACTTTTGAAAATTGTCTTGCAATAATGCAGTTCCTCCTTCTTTAGTGAAAGAATCAGGTGTAGAGGTACACAGAGCAATGCACAGATGAGGGTAGTGCTGGTGAAGGCAAGTGTTGGTGACTGGGTGTATGCATGTGTTAATACAAAAAGTATCCCTGTTTAAGGGTTGTAAATGAATGCAGCGAGCAATAGCACTGTTCATGGGTCTATCTGTTATGCATAGAACCTCACCAGGTGGAAAACACATAGAAATGTACAAAGTAATTACCTCCTTTTACAATATCCCTAATACCCTATTGCATCTGCCCATTTGTCATCCTGTGGGAATATTACTGTCAGTGTTAGGAAACATGTAAGGCCCCCAAAGAAAGCAAAAGCTAAAAACTTCTCTGGAAGCTTAATCAAGCCCAAAGGTATTTACAAAGCATGTATGCCAAGTTTTTTTTTCACATAGGATTACGCTACTAGCCCCCAGGTACTCCCTGCAGGAAACGAACACAGACAATTTAAGAAGAGTTACTGCAGAGCAATCTTTTGCAGCCCGCCTCTTCCAAAAAAGAAAGAAAGGCACAAAAATCCTAATGGTTCTTAATGTGTAAGATAACAGCTAGTATTTTCAGAAGTTACCTCTTACTTCAGGGGTTTTTTTCACTCCCTAAGTTTTTACACAAAGTAACAAATCCTCTCAAGAAAACCATGGAAAAATTGGTGTCTGTATTATAGGACTGTCTGAAAATACGACAGAAAAGATAATTTCTTTAATCTGTGTTTAGTTCTTAGCCTCTTAGGGATATTTCTACATTGCTTATTTAGAAAGGACTCCTAATACACATATTTGTCCAGAAACATGCATTTGCATTAATGCTTACATAAATTCATGATTCTATGATTGAGAAGAGAGGTTGGAAACAACACTTAAATTAACGTAATTTGAAAAATTTAAAAGTGCAAAACCTATAAAAAAGAATAGCTCTTCAATTGTCATAAACATTGCCATATAGTTTATTTTGTAAAAGTAGGTAATATTAAAATTTCATTAAATATGTTCAATTTAATTTTGCAGCAATTTTGAAGTGGAACACAGTGTCACATTATTTAATTAGTAAAGCCCAAGTAAATATTTGAAAATTTTATTTGATAATTTGTAGCCTAGTTTATTTATAGATGGCTGTAATGTTTTGTACATTAGGCGCAAGAAAAAAAATAAGATCAGAGTGTTCTCCTAATCATTTAATGTACCAAAACATTTACTGTTATAAAACAAATCCGTGAAGTTGCTAGGTACTGCAAAAGGGGAAAGTTAATTAGCTATCAGTTCTACTGTCTGAATTGAGGACACAGTGATTCATTTGTTGCCTAATTGAATGATTTAAGGTCAAGACTGTGTGCATTACTAATTTAGGACTCTAATTTACTACAATTTGGAATGACAGTAGAGTTGAGTGCACTTCCATTTAACAAAATCACAAGGAAATTATCAAAAATGTGCTCCTTGCTTTTTTGTTGTGTACTATCAAGGTAAAAATCACATTTGTCTGTAAACATCTAGGAACTTGTTAAAAATAGCATCTTCAGAATGACCCAATCTGTCCAGAAATTCATACGCAATGTTCACTTTAATTAAATTTATTCTACTATGCTTTAACACAAATACTTAAAGTTTGTATAATTAATAATGTTTGCGCAAATTTGGGTATACCCTCATTGGATAAGCTGCAGGGAGTAAAGCTGCATTTTTGGCAACTGCCAAATCATTTCAGCATATGAATAGTTCTCTTTGAATGTACCCGATTTCACATGTACAACTTCTCATGAAACTAGGCATACTGATAGAAACCAGTAGAGAGGTAGTTACAGGCTCTGGGATGGTAAGTACAGTACATGTAAAATTAGATTGAGAATTAGTTAGAAAGGCATGGAGAACAAAATTGAGAACTTCATTAAAACATTGGGTAATACTGTGTTCTGTTTCTCTTCTTTCTTCCATTGAAAGAGGAATAATACATTGAAAAAGGTAAAAAGAAGATGGCAACGTGGATGATCAAAGATATGGAACGTGTTTTGTACTGGGAATAAACAAGGACTCTTCTTAGCCTGGGAAAGGCAGGACTGAAGAGAATGTGACAGAAGTCAGTAAAGTCATGAGAGGCCTGGAGAAAGTGACAAGGGAATGATTATTCATGGTCTTTCGTAATACAAGATCTATCTGGCATCACATGAGTTTACCAAGGGACAGACTGAAAACAAATGGAGTACAGAAGTATTTCATTGCACAAGAGGTAGTTGAATTATGGAGCATAGTGCCTGTGGACAGGATAGCTGCCAAAAGTGCACAGTCTCAAAAAGTAACAGGGCAAATTGACAGATGAAAAATTGAGGGCTACTGAAAATAATTATACTATCTCTGGCTATAGAAATGAAGCCATAAATCCAATAAAAAGGGGTGCAAAGAGTGGAAGTATGGCTTTATTATAATCTTGCCCAGGCCCTTACTGGCCCAGGCAGAACTTCTGGTGTGAGCCAGTACAGCTGGCCTATGTTATTAAAATATATTAACAATTTGGCCCGTACTTCAGTAGTTAGTAAGTACGATATTTAAGTGGTCATAACACGATCCTGTCAGGAAGCAAACAGTAGCATATGTTGCCTTGTTAGGACTTTTGAACGAGAAATGTTATATTGTAAAGATTTACACTAGATAAGACTTTATCTGTTTATTCTTTTTAGTAAAGGTAAGAAAAATAATCATCTCATCTTTGCAATGTGAGAGAGATAGGCTGTTGGAACAAAATCCCATGCAGAGACTGGGACCGAGGGAGGAACTCGCAGGTCCTCTGCAGAAGCACCGCGGTCCCGCCAGCACCGGGGTCCCGCGGCAGGGCTGAGGCAGCTTCGCTCCCGTTGCGGGGCAGATCTGCAGCCACCGGGTCCGCTCGCCAGCACCCCGCCAGCCTGGGGCACGGCCGCCCGCCACGGCCCGCGGGGCGCCCCGCCTGGGGGCCGGGGCGGGCGCTGGGCCCGCTGTCGGG
>NW_020799109.1:16100012-16118297 GCF_003259725.1 Athene cunicularia | reverse complement strand
TGTTGACTTGTGGAACTGACTGAGCACCTGCTAAAATTGAGTGTTAGACTCAGTTGGACCTAGTTTGACTGGAACAGGGACTAAGAACTAGGCTCTTGGTGTATGTGATGTGGGTAGAAAAATGAAATAGAGAAGAAAAAAGTCTGAGCTGCAAGTTGAATTAAACAAAAATTACTTAATTCCCATACCAAGCCTGATTTATTCCCACACTGATTGGAATGGAAGCTCAGGTAAGTTGGATTTGCTGCTGTTGGGTAGTTTGTACAGCTGTTAGGCCACTGGTAGAGTTGTAACAAGGATTTTCTGACTGGTGCAGGTCTGTGTTGTAAAAGCACAGCAAGCCAGGCCTTCGGGGTTTGACCAGGCCACGTGCCTGTCAAGTTGGAAACCTCTTAGGCTTTTTAGCGACTCTACAAAATTAATGCCTCTGTGTTAGACTGGGATGTGGGGGGGCTTTCAGGTAATGAGCTCAGCTGGGATGATACAGCTGTCCTGCATTGTTCCCGACTTCAGTTACCTTGCAGGCTATAGCCCTGTGTGTTAAATGGTGAAAGACGGGTGCCCTCAGAGAGTAATTCAGTGCGTGTGAGACAAGGTAAAGCAATGTCCTCATTTTCAAAGGTATTAAGCATCCTCCAGCCCTGCAGCTCCAGCCAAGAGCTTTGGGCATTCTGCAGATCAGGCCCTGGCATCTCTGGTGGATGTTTGGGATCATATAACACTTTCAAAAAATCTTGCTTGCATGTCTGCAGCCTGAGCGTGGTGTTTGTGTGGAGCTCTACTTTGTTGGTCAGTGCTCTGCGAGGTGGCCAGTTATCGACCTCCATGGAAGAGGTCAGATTTTGGTTTTAATTTTACAGAGATTGAAACCACTGTATGGCAACTTGGAAAGGAAATCCACAGAATGTTTCTTTAGTGTTTATTCAAATAAGACTAATGTGGACAGGAGAACTAGATTGAAATAAGATTGTTTTGCTAATTGAAAAGAAAATTCACTTGGTATATATTTTTTTTTTTTTTTTTAAATCAAGCACATACACTGAGAGGAATATTGCAGCATCAGAGTAGGGCTTAACTTAGAAATGATTGATCAGTTGTAAGAAAGATGAGTAGAAACTGTGGCATACTGTATCCCGCAGGACAATGGAGACCTGATAAAACAGGAGCTGATTTTTTTAAAGCCTATTTATGGGTCTGTTCTCAGTTGTTAAACTGCTGATTCAAAACTTTTCTTGCCCTCTCTGACAGATGGGGAAACTGAAGGTCTTGTATCGTATCTGAAAACAGACTTGTGTTCTGATGTGTGCAATGGCCGCTTGAGGAGAGTGGATGTGATCTATGCATTTTTAAAAATTAATCTTGGTGATGAACTTTTTGAGTTATATAAGAAACTTATCTTGTGCAAATTAAAAATAATTCGTCTAATATGGCACATCTTTAAATTTATTCACAACCTAGGCTGTCTCCTTAGTTCTTAATGTCAACAATCTTTTATCTGAAATAAATATTCCTGGATACCTCTTAAGTACTTTATAAAACATTTATAAAATATTTGGGAGTCAAAGAAGTTAGTAACAGATTAACATTTAAACATTTTGAATACTATAGAGAGTAATGTCTCAAGTTGTGTTTATAAAGTTCTCTTCTAATCTTTCCCCTCATACTCGTTTGAAATGTGAGCCTCTTTGACTAATCATGATGCTTGAATACAATTACCTTTTGTTTTTTTTGTCTGGTTCACGATCACCATTGGTTTGCATTCAGTCTTTTATGGCTGTGGAAATAGATATAATCTTGCTAAATGACAAGTTAATGCACTCAGGTAATTTATCTGAGTTGCAATTTGGTATGCTGGGTCACCATTTTCAAGAGCAAGTGATATTACTGATGTCTAAGAAAAATGCTGTCTTGAAAATTCCAATTTTTTTCAAGGACTGGACAGCAGACTGACATGACAGCAAAGGAAATACTAGCTACAGAAGTAGGTAAGTTTTCCAGAAGGGTAAATGCTCATGAGAGGCTTTTGGTACTCTTCTGGACAGAGAAGGAAATGAGTCAGGATGTCTTGTATATATGATATTGTTGGCAAGTGAGGGAGGAAGAAGTTTACAACAAGTGACTCCATAATTCCAAAGGGACAGAAATTCTACTATTAAATAAATGTCCTGACAGCCTATCTGCAAATTTAAGAGTTTGCCCAGAGTTTTCTTTGGATTCTGCAGAACATGTGCAATAGTATGAGCAAGATCTTAAATTTAGTGTAATGTGCAAGTGTCTTTCACAGAAGATAAACATCTTTGGGGTCCAGGTTGTCAGTGCAGACTGATCTGATGATACTGTATTCATGCTTGCACGTTTTCCAACTGACATGTACTTCTTTTCATTTCAGAAATGGAAAATCCTGATGTGGCTGTAAGCAGCTGCACTGCTCATGATGATGAAAATCTTTGCATCTACAAACGGCACCTGTCAGTATCACAGGATGGGCTTTTGGAAGACCAGCTTAGAAGGAAGTTAAAATTCTTCTTCATGAACCCATGTGAGAAATTCTGGGCCCGGGGCAGGAAACCTTGGAAACTTGGGATTCAACTACTCAAAATAGCAATGGTTACTATTCAGGTGAGTAACTAGGGAAGCAGGGACTCTTCTTCACCCATGGGAATTCAAGTAAGGAGTGTAGGTGAGAAATGCTATTCTTGGTGTAGTGCAGAGATAGGGACAGGGAGACAAACTATCTTACTTGCCTATATGTAGCTTAGATCTCAGATGGCACAATTTTCTTCTAAAACTATTAACTGAAAGACAGCTTTCCTAAGAGAGGAGATGAAAGAAACCATGTTTAAGGGCTCTACTTTACTTTTTTTCTTTCATTTTTTTTTTCTTTCCCTAAAGGATGGCATCCTTACACATTAGTTCCCCCCAATACCTACTTCACTCTGAGTGTGTTTATGTTTGAGGGAAGGAACAGTTGCTTGTGTTTCAGTATGACAGTGATAAGAAATTGGTAGCTTTTTCATGATGTTTGCGTATGCCTTGCATTATGGTATACAAACTCTTGTACTGGAAAAAGCAGAAATTTTGCCCCACTCTTCCTCTAGCCCAGCCTTGCACCATAGAATTAATATAAGACATTTATCTGCTGCCTAAAACGCAACTGTTTGTCTCAGAATTCTGTGGTCAAGGAGGAAGAAGGTCTTTCATGAAATCTTTCTAATGCCTCAGATGATGATCCTTCAGAGTTGCCCACGTGATTTACATTTACGGTGGTGTCACTGCTATGTCAATACAAGTATGGAGAAGAATGTTTTCCACGGTTGCATGAATGATGGGACAAACTGCAGGAATAATAATTACTTTGCTATATGTCTGGCAGTATGTTTGTATCTCTTACTTACCGATTCAGTTTGAAATGTATCATCATCCTCTGATTGTCATCTGTCCCATTTTGCCATTAAAATTTGATGGTAGAAGAACCTAAATAAGAAAGAAACTAATGCTGATTTAGCCTTTTCAGAGCAAATCTGCCAGGAGGTAATTCAGTCTTAGCACTGTTGATCTGCTGGTGTATTCCTGTGTGCCTAGCACCCTGAGCTTGCCCACAGAGCATTTTAGTATCTCTGTAACTGATTTATTCTTACCAAAACCTACATAACCAGTTTGCATTGTGGCCATAAGACTAATCAGTAGGCTACTGATTCAGACTTATCTCTGATGAGTTTCTTCACATACTCCTGACACTAGATTTGAAACAATAGTCACTGAAGAGAATTGTGAGCTCCCACAAACAATACATCCCATTCTTCTAGAAACCCTTTCCAGCCCGGATAGTAGCTAGCAGGGCTTTATGCTAACTTTTCATGAACAGTTGCAATATATTTTTCAACAGCTTCAGGGGTTACCCTGTTACAAGCACAGTTTTGATCAGTTATTCCCAAAGCACCTTTCACCCAAACCTGAGGGAGGAATGTTTGTTTTTCTGAGTTGTCCTCAATTTGCCTTTTCTGTACTGGAGTAAGGACTCCAAAGTGGGGTCTGGTTAAGTCCTGTCCTGCCTTTTTGGCTGAGGTACACTGACATTCCCCAAGGCAAGTCATATTAATGTCAGGCTGAACTAACAAAGCACATGTAACAATATATGGGTAGCTTGAATTTGAGATGGTATCCTTTTCTTTGTAAAAATGTGAGTCCTTGGCCAAGATGCTGGTAAACATGTTAAAGGAACATTCTTGAAACCCGTTTTTTTCCTAAAGTCAAACTTTCTTTTCACCAGCTGTGAAATGGAGTAGCCTGCATATTAAGTGCTGTGTCTACCAGTGTGGTGAAAGAGTGGCTGTTTATAGGACAGGATTCATATGTTAATCCAGAAGCCAATTTTGTCTTTGACCAGGAAATATAAATGTCTTTTTCAGCTGGTGGTTTTTGGATTGAGCAATCAGATGGTGGTTGCCTTCAAAGAAGAGAACACTGTTGCATTCAAACATCTCTTCTTGAAAGGATACATGGACAGAATGGATGATACCTATGCTGTATACACACAAACAGATGTCTATGACCAGATATTCTTTGCAATAAACCAGGTAAGGACTATCACTGCAATGTATACAATACATATGCTCTTTACCTGAGTACCTTTTCTTCTTCCACCTTCACTGATAGTGTCTGAAATTGAATTTCTGTGCCAGTTGCTTAAGACTAGAATGTTGACTTGTTCAGGTTTTCTGTCATTGCCAGAGTGTTGTACTTGGGGTGAGATCATTAAAGCTAATCATTATACTAATTCTGCACTAAATGCAGGCCTTGGATTTGAGCCAGAGTGCTTTACAAATAACAAATTAGGCTTTCTAGTAAGAACTGTAAAGAGAAAAAAGTAATAAGCAAAAAGGTATTTAGATTCCAGCACTTAACTGTTTTTGTCAAATACCTTAAAGTATTTGAGGACTCAGCTGTAGTGTGGTGTCGGTTTCTGAGTTCTTTAGGTGACCTTTTAAATACAAAAGATAGGTTATGGCACAGGTCCAAGCACTTCTGTGTGGTTTATTTTTTTTCCAAGACTAACAGTTTTGGTGCCATTTAAGTTGGTTTGTCTGTTTATTATGAACTTTAGTACTTACAGCTGCCCAACATTTCTGTTGGAAACCATGCTTATGAGAGGAGGGGAGCAGAGGAGACAGCTCTGGCTGTGTGTCAGCAGTTCTACAAGCGGGGAACCATCTGTCCTGGAAATGACACCTTTGATATAGACCCAGAGATTGTGACTGGTAATGAATCTAATCTATTGTATCAGTACTATGGGAGGAGAGACCCTACATTTATGATGAATTACGTTTATGATGAATTCTTATAAACATCCAGTATTGTATAGTCCTGTGAAATGGTCTATATTGAACTTACTACCAGCCAAAACCGGCAAGAAAACTACTGTGTAACCACCTCCAAGGTAACAGTCCTTTCTGTCTACTGCCACAAACAAGCGATGAGCCATTAGCACTGATGCCTATCTAATACAAGTGTTTTGGGCTAATTTCAGGAGCCTTCCTTATGAATTCAAGATGAATAACTTGGCTGGTTCAGGGAAGCCAATATATTTGTCAGCTAGCTTCCCAAATCACTCCTCACTTAAGCGTGCTATCTTGCTGGGTGGGTGTAGTCAACAGCTCTTTCCAGACTCAGTACTGGGAAAGGCAGATTACAGTTAAAGAGCGTGATAACCCATGAGATATTGTTGTGAGTACTTATCCATTGCAGACTGCTTGTACATTGAGCCAATGACGCCGTTAGACAACACAACTGCGGGAAAGCACAATCTGAATTTCACTCTGGATTTCCACAGGTGAGGAGGAATCAGCACCTCCTGTATTGGGGTATTCATGATTTTTCCCTGTGAAAAACTAACAAAGCTGTATTCCAGACTGGTGACCGTGCAGCTCATGTTCAATCTGAAGGCAATCAACCTCCAGACTGTTCGTCACCACGAGCTCCCTGACTGTTACGATTTCACTTTGACGGTAGGTGGAAGCCTGCTGCATGTCTTTCTGTTCAAAACGAGGACTCATTCTTGATGGTTTGCCACTCACAGTCAGTGCAGATGTTTTCTGAAGAGTGTTGGGCACCACTGACTGGTCCTCAGCAGTGTCTGGATTACTCTGTCATGGCTTAGTGTACCCTGTAAGTAACCACCACTTGTGACTGTGAGAGGCTAAGCTTTGAGTGCTTGTAATGTGGTCCTGAAGCACTTGCTTGGTTTACAGCCTCTTGTGCTCTAATCCATCTGAAGTATAACAAAGCATAAACCTCTTCTTTAGAGAGATGCTTCTAGGAAAGGTTGTTTTCAGATCATAGAGGAATGATTAAAAGAATTTCACCTAGTATCTAGTTGTTCAAGCAATTTGTGGCAAATACATGGTTCAGCAGATTTGTCTTTCACTTTGACAACATTTATTTGAATAAACTAGAATTACTTTAAGCTTAAACATGTCTTATAATTTCCCCCCTAGGAGAATTACTCTGAATTGTTATGCAAGCTTAGCAATACAGTATGCTACATATATAATAGGTTAAAAGACATGCACTTTTTTTTTGTTGTTGTTAATGCAGATAGTGTTTGATAATAAAGCACATAGTGGAAGAATTAAAATAAGTCTAGACAATGATATATCGATCAGAGAATGTAAAGACTGGCACGTTTCTGGATCAAGTAAGTGACATAAATGCATTCAAATCTTCATGCTAATCTTTTGCTGCACTAGCACAATGTTTGTTATCCTTTTTCTAAATCCTCATTTTTTAAGGAATTGTTGTTCTTCAACCTCTGATCTGAAATCCCAGGAACCCAGGCACACCATTACTTTCCTTAGCAGTCTTCAAATGTTGCACCACTGATACTGTCAAACCAAAATTTTTCCACATCTCACTCTGCAACCATCTAGCTTTGGCTACTGAACTTCAGCTGCTCGTTGCTTAAGGTGGGGCTGTGAACTGTTCTTCTAGCACCAGGCAACAGAAGGATACATGATAGGGCTGGAAATTTGAAACTGATTCACTCTTATTTCAGGACTTAGCACCAGGAAAGATAAGGAAGCGCTGTTGCTAAGGCTTGCTAGAGTGGAATGGCTAGAAGCACTTCTTACTGCTGCTTAAATGTTTGGCGTGTATTTGGGGGTAACTGAAATGCACAGTATGGTTAAATAATCTATTTTAAATAGTTACTCAAAAGAGCAACCTTTGTTGGCAGCTATCGGGTTTGGTCAAAACGTCTGAGATCTTTTTTGATTAGAGAAAATAATCTCTTTGAAAGTCAGAAGCCTTCCAGGACACTGAATTCCACTTATTTTTTAATTTTTTGCTGAAGTAAGTAACAGGATGAATCAGGTCTGTTTCTACTTTGCCACTCTCCCCTTTGCTATGCCTATATTAAGAAATGAAGAGCTGGTAGTGAAAGAAGAGAAGGGATTTTTTAAAGAATCAGATTGGAATTGATTTGGTGGAATTTAATAAAATGCATCACAGATTACAAAACACACCACTATGCAAACACGTTCCACTAAACACACTTATCTAGCTTTGTTAGCTGCCACATTATAAATACACACCAGATGGCACCCTACCTCTAAGAGAGTGCTAATGCAAGTAGTACAGGAAGGTTTTCATACCAGGCTTCTGTAGTAATTCACATTTGATATATATATATGTAGATTGCCACTATAACAGTTTTCAAAATCATCTCCTGGAGTACTCTGTGTTATTTTCTGAAAGCCAATGAAAAATACCAAGATAGTGATTACAACTGGACAATAACAAGTTGTTGCTGTTCTGGACTACACTGCAAAACCAACTTAAATGGCAACAGTACATGTGTTAGTGACTTTGGTATAAGCAAGAAGTAGATAGGCTTTTTCTGACTAGTGCAGTTTGTGAAGTCAACGAGAACATCAGTATCTTGTTTGGAGAACTTCTGCATCTTATTGCAAATTTGGCATTAATTTGTTTCATTTTTTTTCTCAATCACTCTTTCAGCATTAAAAATCTAATCCTTATACTGTCTCATCTAGTTTCAGCTGTCTGATAACTATAAAAAACAAAAAGAGGTCTAGTGGTAGATTTTGTGCAAAATTTGACCTTAGTTAATCAAGAATGTGAATTTTAGTAACATAAGAGATGGAGAACTCATGTTTAGCTCAATGTTCATCTTGGCTAGCTGATGGTACAGAAAACCCATCTGGTAGTCAAATACTAGTCTGGAAGAGAAGATACAGCCATGCCAGTGCTTGTAAAATGGACAACTCCCACCTCTCATTCTGCAGACCTGTAAGAAGCACTCATGCTCTGGTATATTTCTGATGTGGTATCAACCTTCCTAAATTAACTGAAGTGGTATCTGTAGTGCAGATGCACTTGTGTCTCTCATGAAATTATGTCAGATAAACTTCTGTGGGAAAAATGCTAAGATTTTTCTTAATTCAGTTGTATAAACATAGTTAACATCAGAACTTGATTCTTCAATAATCAAGATAGTCAACAAAATGAAATGCATCTGATTATAAACATGTATGGTTTTCTTCTTCCAGTACAGAAGAACACTCACTACATGATGATCTTTGATGCTTTTGTTATATTGACTTGTCTGGCCTCACTGATCCTTTGCACACGATCAGTCGTTAAAGGAATTCGGCTCCAAAGGGTGGGTATAACTCTTTCCTTGGAAAGTCTTCATGTCTTATGTAAGTCTGATTAACTTTTTTCTTTTCTCCTTTCCCCTAGGAATTTGTAAGCTTTTTCTTATATTATTATAAGAAAGAAGTATCTTTCAGTGATCAGATGGAATTTGTCAATGGATGGTACATCCTTATTATGGTTAGCGATGTCTTAACTATTGTTGGATCAACTCTAAAGATGGAGATACAAGCCAAAGTAAGCTTTTTACACTGTCAGGTGGAAGCAAAACTGATTGTTTCTGTCCCAGCTAGGTTTAAATCTCTCATAGGACTTTAGGCTGGCTGTACTTCGTTCTGGGTGGCATGAAATTTTAAAACTGTCTTGTCCTCTGGAATAATAACTGAGATGTGTTTCCAGTTGTGATATTTAAAAACTACAAATATCACTAGATATTATAGTTCTAGTTATCTTTTCTTCTTTGTGACTCCAAGGAATAAAATGAGCTTCATCTATGAAGTTTAAGACTGTGGCTTCCTCTCTTCTCCATTTAGGACTACTTATATTTGCTTATTCGATTGATTCTTTAAAAATTAGCATTTAACTTTCTGTTCTCTGTTTAACAAGTGTTTAACTAGCAAAGACTCTTTCCTTAAACATAATTTTGCTGCCTTCCCAGCTTCTGGTTTCCAGCATGTACATAACAGTTAGCCACAACCAGGTTCTAGGCCTTCAATTTCTAAAATAAATTTGCTATAGAAAAAAAATCCTTTAAAAACGTTTTATGTGCAGCTAGAATTAGGGAAGAAAAATTACTACAATATGCTGTCTCGAAACGTCTCGAAACACTCTAATATTCACATAATATTGTTCACCAAATTTGTAGCAGACTTTGAAGTGTGACATTGCAACACAACAGACTTTGGACAGTAGTGATGAAAGGTCTGAAATCCATCTGATGACAGCTCCACTATCATAAATGCTCTGTACGAATTGCCTTATCTTACCTTAGGAGCTATAAACTTAGTTCTTAGGAGTAGAAAGAAGCTATGAGGAAGCTGGCTAAGATAAGAGATAATTCCATTCTGCTTTGGGAAGAAGATGAGAACAAGGTTAGAGTAAGATCTTGCATTTGGGATGCCTGTATCCTATATATATATATATATGTATATAGATATAAAAGTACATCTGCTTAGATATGTTTCTTTTCTAAGAGACTCTTATACTAAAACTGTTCCTTACAGGCACTTCATTTTGCAAGCCTTGTGGACCACAATAACCAGATCTTACTCCATGTTACTGTGTGAAAGTTAGTGGCTGAATAACAAGTTCACATTACAGTAGCCTAAATTTGTTTTTTGTTAAGCTGTAAAATAATCATGCCACTGTAAAAGATTAGCCAACTCTTAGAGGAATGAAAACAGAAAATAGTGAAAACCTCTTATTCACATAATCTGTCACGGTCCATTTCAGAGTAGAGCTGCAATTCAGGGAATAAGGTATATGCTAACTTGGTGGAAAGCAGGCCAATATGTATAGGTGGAAAAAAAACAGTGCAGTGCCAATAAAATATAAATGAAGTTCTGTTTAGAATTAATTAGAAGCTAATTAGTCTTCTTGATAACTTTGTACACCTCTCAGTTCCCAGCTACCTAACAAGATCCTCCTTAGTATTTATCTGAGCTCTGCTGGCAAGTCATGCTATTTTTTAAAAACTGCTTTGCCTATGTACTGGAAGAACCTTCTTTGCTCTGTGGTTCTAAAGCCATGCCTACCCTGTCCGCTGGGATCCAGTGGAGGGATTCCCAAGCTGCTCCAGAGAATCTGTGGATGCAGATTCCAGAAGCAGTTGCCACAGGTCTGGAGGCAGTATAAAAATGTTTTGCAGGTCTTAGTGAGCCAGATACAGGGGGGTTGTCTCTGCACCTGCAGTGCAGGTGCAGATGAAAATGGCCTTGCAAATGAAGCTTGTCAGCATCTATTTTACAAACAGCCATATGTAAAGGCATGTGAAATGAGTTACACTTGAAAGTGCCCTTGCTCTTAGGTGGGACTTGTACTCTCTAATGTGTATTGCCCCAAACTAATTTTTCATGGGAGAGATTGCAAAGGAAAACAATGCTTCTTAACAGATCTTTGTAGTAATGAGAGTCACAAATTACAACCTGTCAGTTGTTATAATACTTTTTTTTTTTTCTTTCTTCTTTTTTTTTAGAGCCTGAGCAGCTATGATGTCTGTAGCATACTCCTGGGAACATCCACTATGCTTGTGTGGCTTGGAGTCATTCGCTACCTAGGTTTCTTTCAGAAGTATAATGTAAGAATCTCCCGGGATCTTCGTGCTGTTGGTATTTATTCTGTTTGTTGCTATAAGAGGACTGGAAGAAATGCCTGTTTGAATTCTAACTGTTGAATTCTAACATTGCTTTGTGCAGCTTCTCATCCTCACACTGCGAGCAGCATTACCCAGCGTAATGAGGTTCTGCTGTTGTGCTGCTATGATCTACCTGGGCTATTGTTTCTGTGGATGGATTGTACTGGGACCATACCATGTGAAGGTAATATACTTGACATGAAAATAGACAATTTGAATAACAAAATTGATAACAAACAAATGAGAGATTACTACTGTTGTCTTCTAAGTTTTCATTTCAAGGCCTCCCTTAATATAAAATAGTGCATCTTCAACATGATACTGCTCTGTTTGAGAAGTCTGGCTTCCATGACTCAGTCAGACCTTCCTTGAGTTATGAAAGCTCTGAGTCAGAAGTGGAAGCTGTCGTGACTCCCAATCACATGGTGGCATTTTGAGAAATAATTCTCATCTTGCAGAATACCAGTGTCAGACTAAAGCTTTGCAGACTTTATCCTTATCCCTTTTAAAAGTGAAATTGGCTTATGTGAATTGAATGTGTGTGTGTACAGGAGGTGGCAAACTTTGCTTATTCCTCAAATGTTTTACTGTTTGCACCTTGTTGTATCCTGAGTGTACAGAGAGATCCGATGCAGCCAGTCATCAGCTGTGTATCTTCTGCATGTTATGTACAGTCTTTGGATCCAAATACAGTGGCAATGGATGTCCTTTTCTTCCCTCCTCTCTAGTTTCGCTCTCTGAACATGGTTTCCGAATGCCTTTTTTCATTGATCAATGGAGATGACATGTTTGCCACCTTTGCAAAAATGCAACAGAAAAGTTACTTGGTTTGGTTATTCAGTAGGATCTACCTCTACTCCTTCATCAGTCTGTTCATCTATATGGTACTGAGTCTCTTCATTGCACTTATTACAGATACGTATGAAACTGTCAAGGTAAGCATGGACTCTTCATTTGGAATAAAAATGCAAGATTGGTGCTATTAAGACTCTTTATCTACCTCAATATTTTGACTTGCAGTGCATGCCAATTTAAAGAATAAATACAATGGCTACTTTTGAGCATGTAAAGTGATGAGTAGAGGTTTTTAATTCCTCCCTACTTCAGTTTTCTTACAAGGCTATCTTCCAATGGAAGCTAAATAGCTACTAAAAAGCAGTAATTTTATATTTGGTTCTGTGAATCTTCTAATTTCAGACTTAAGCAATATCTGAAAAGTGGTCTGGGGAGGATTTGGGTTATCATATGTTTTAGCCTTGTTAAGAGTTTAACTAAATATCAATTTTTAGCACTACCAGCAAGATGGATTTCCAGAGACAGAACTTCAGAGATTTATATCACAGTGCAAAGACTTACCAAACTCTGGCATGTACAGGTTAGAGGAGGAGAGTTCTGCATCTCTCTTCTGTTGTTGTAATGGTATGTACCTATATTAAAATTATACATTAAGGTATATGCAAAAGCAACACACCACAAAATGTCCCTGGTATAATGTTTATGAAGAGTACTTAAATTTTTGGTGGTGGAGGGGAAAAAACCCCCCACAAAAATCCCAAACTATTTCTAAGCTTTAGAATGGAGCATTTTGGTGAAATGTCTGCAGCCAACAAACTCCTTAGGAGACGCAAGGTAACTTTTAAATTAAGAAACATATGAAAAATAGTACAGAAAGTTAGATAATATATACAGTAACTTGGGAACCCCATATGTGTAATGTGCAAACATTAACATTTCCTGTACTCACTGCAATAGGTAGGACTTACAGAACACATTCAGTGTTGGCTTACCCACTTTTTAATGATACCTCGTGCAGTAAGGTGTCCTAACTTAAACGGTAGCAGGTCTGAAGCGGAGAAAATCAGCTTGCTGAGGTTTTAAGACAGTATGCAGTTTAAGATACTATCACAGCACTTGGAAAAGCATTGCCTAATTCCACTACGGGGAGCTTAATGCTTCAGTAGTTTTACTTCTTCAGGAATACTGATTGCAGGTTACATGGTTTATATTTAACCTGGCTGGCAGCAACTCTGAGTCTTGCTTGCCGAAGGGTCCCTTGGTGGGTGAACCTTAAAATACTTGCAGCTTGATTAAAAAAGATGCAGGTGCTTGGTATTGGGCTTTTCTGGTGTGCAGTATTGTTATATGCCAGATAGGATATTTTTACGATATATGAGGTGGAGGAGATTGGGCCGTATTTCAGAGCAGGGAGACAACAGAGCCTGCTGTGAGCCAGTCCATAGCAGAGAGCTGCTGTTCTGATCGAGTGCCTTACTGGAGATGAAAGTGTGGGAAGAAGCAGAGCAGGGCATCTTGCTCCTGGGTAAAGGGCACGGACAGATTAATATTTCCTTTTCTGCACACATCTTTCAGTTTAACCAGGCAAGAAACACAACATGAAGCAGGACAGGGTGGGGATGTAATACTTTTCCCGCCGACTGTGAGGCAGGGATCAGGACTCTAGGAGAAGATTTGAAAAGGAAAACTGGGTTACTCTCAGGCAACTTGTTCTTGAGGAGTATTGGGCAGCCAGCAGCACTCTGGACTCGAAGGGAACTGTAGGCATTTAAGTGCCATGCTTCAGACCCTTGTTTCGTAAGTGGATTACCTATTCTTTTATGATTTTATTCTGGTGCCAAACGTCTTGATCCACAGGCATGCCTCATACCATGCATGTTAGTGTTACAAACTGTTTTTTTGTTCCAGTTAGTGTACAAAATGGAAATAGTGCATTTCTTTCTCTAGAGGCTAGGCAAGGGGATAACTTTGCAGTTGGCTTTAAATACTGGACATTGCTCCATTAGCCTACAAATGATCTGTAGGAATAAATAAGTATCTTGAGAAAGATGTTGCATTATCAGTTCTATGGCTTCTGCTCCTTAACAGTCATATGGTCCCACAGGCCACACAAGGCTTCTCTTAATTCTTTCTCTTCGAAGTATGTTATGGTGATTCATAGCAATTCCTTATCAGCCTATGTCAAATGAGTAATTAAATAGTTCAGATGCATTTTTAAGGCTCCTTGTACAATGAAACTATTATTTTGCTACATGCACCTAACAATTTTCCCCCTCTCCTGTACAGGTTGTAGTGAACATATTTAATGGATTGTGGGAGTGTATCATGGAGGTTTTAAAGCAACACACATTGCAAGAACTGGACAGTGGAGCTGGTGGAAAACCTTACACCTAAAGCCTGAATTTGCTTTTCTCAAAAACCAGTGTAAGCCTGTGGCAGAAGCTTACGATAAACTTACAGTCTTTCTGCTTAGGCACTGTCATTGCTAGTTCAGGGGTTTGGGGGGTATGTTTTTTTATTAGCTTTGTTCTATTTGTTTCCTCAGTTAAATTGTGCTAGAATGCAAAGGGCATTAAAAAGCTGTCATCTGTGTTCAAAGACTTGGCTAGATTATGCGAGTAGACTAGAATGCAGTAACTTTCAACTGTAAGTAGAAATAGTGCTGGACAACTGCAACGTTGAACACCAACCTAGCCCTCAGCATTAGAGGCATTATTTAGCTATGGCTGACCTGTCACTGAATGAATGAAAGCTCGCTCTAGAGCCCTCGGCATGTTTTGTTTATCTGCACTCACAGTAAAAATAAAGCTATGAAATTTGGTGTAATACGTTTCTGGAGGCATTACAGTGAATTGATGCACAAGCCGTTCAAATACGGCTGAGAGCATAAACTAAATATTTCTATAAAGATAAGTACCACTTGATGTAAGTGTCAGTCTCTCCTCAGAGAGGCCAGGGACATGCCAGGCCAGAACTGAATTTTGAGGGGTGAGTTGAGTAGAGAAATGGATGTTCTCCTATATCCAGCACTGAGTAGGATCAGTTACAGTCTTCAGCTCTGCAGTGTGCTGACCTTGTGTTTTTAAGGGAAAAGTCTTTCAGAAGCACTTTCAAAATACCTATTTTTTTATTTGAAGTCTTTCTCTGAAGTCTGAACTGAGTCAAACACATAGACTCTCAGAGACATATCTCTCCATGCTTTACAAACTCAGTGTTTCTTACCAACCTAATAACCTGGTACTGTCAGTGGCTGTCTGAAACGTTAGATCTTACAGAAGTTTGGTTTTGACAACTTATATACTTTGTTGCCTGTGATACCATTTAAGGGATGCCTTATTTTCTCTAGTCTATTCACTCTGGGAGCAGAATAGAAGACCAAAGGGAAGTATATTTTAGATAACTTGCATTTGTGAGCAACGTTCCGGTAGCTGTGTGTGACAATATAATGCTGTGCACAAAGATGGAGGACACTAAACATGTTCTGTCTGAATGTTTACACATTGTAAATGCTCTACAATAAACGCTTCCAGCTGCAGTAAGGACTGGGTGTGTTAGTATTCATGTTAAGAGTAAATACGCTGCCAGGTTAATATGGGAGCTTTTTTTTTTTTTTTTAAAAATAGCAATATGCAATTTCTGGCTTGAAACAGTGTGTGGAGTGTGTGAACTTGCATTTCCTGTAGTCAAGATAGTTCCTGCGGAGCCTGGTGTGGACCTGTTCCCAGCTGATCCTTTTTAACAGCATTTCAGAGTTTGTCACAGAAACAAATAAGCAAGTATTAAAACTTACACTAAAAATTACATGAAGTTCAAATTCAGCAAAGGCAAACCAAATGCAAGGTGTAGGCAGAACAGATTATTCACAGTATCTGAAAGTTTCCCGTATTGAGATCCTTGTCTTCCAACAGTCACCTAAGATGGAAGACTTTTAAAGCTTTTCAAAGAGATTCAAGGCAATCTTGCCTCGAAAAGCAAATATTGTGTCTGGTGTTTCTGTTGACACATTAAACTCCTTATCGATCTTCAACAATACACAATATATAATGTGCACATCACTTGTATAAAAAACTTTGTGAAGGAATTCTGACAAGGATGGCAAACACTTTAAGAACACTGAAATGCAGAAGGCTGACTTCTTAGAAAGGCTTTTCCATACAGAGTTAAGAGAAAGCTAAGATTAATAATTTGCAGGTGTAAACAGCTACAGAATACTTTGCCAATAAAGTTATAAGGCAGTAGTAATCTGATTTAATTTAGAAATGGGGCAGGGCATATGCTTCATCACTGTTAACTTACAAAATTGGCAACAAATTTCAACAAAATTTGAGAGAGCTCTAAAATACCGAATTCTTACAAAGTTTTATAGCAGCAGGGAAAAATCCTGTTAATAGAAGCCTGTGACATGGCATAAGTCATGGGAAATTACAATGGGTGTCCCCAAACCAGGAAAAGACATCCTATACGGATTCTTTCAATTCCTAACAGGAGAAATCTTTCACTGAAGACTGGTTTCTGTTGCCTGAAGGGTAAACTTGACTGTGAAGCTTATTTTGCAGTGAAATCCATATTAGAGTCTTTAAGTAATGACCTGTGCTCCTGCTACAGCTAAAAGTCAATCAACTGAGATGCAGAAATTCAGTGGAATACCACTCTCTGTTACTTCTGCTGGACTACACAGCTTTTAATTCAGCATTGCTGGCAGTTGTGTGGGCTTGGGGAGGAAAGAGTTGATGAAAGGCCTTCAAACAGTAATGGGCAGGGTCACAGTGTGGAAGCCAAGAGGAGAGGGCTATTTAAAAGTAGGAGAAGGATGTGTAAAACAAGGATGGGGTGGGAAGAAAAGAAGGGACAACTATTTATAAAGTTAGCAGAGCAGCAATTGCATATTTCTGGCCATGGGTGCAGGCTGTTACACAGGGGAAAGAAGAACAGTACCCTGAAAGGTTACTGGCCTACACCTGCTCAAAATGTCCAGTTCTGTCTGGAAAAATAAGTGCTGCGTGTATTACATATCTGATATCTATCTATATTTTAGTTTTTAAGAAAACCATACACTCAAACACATATTGTTCACCTTGGTAGTGCTGCTGGCAATCAAGTGCTTGCTGTCCAGATTTCTGACCTGGTTGATACTTGGTGTTCAGGATCTACATCTGCCTGAGTATTCCACTTATCTGAGAAGAAGCCCGTCCATGCTGTGCTATCTAGCCTACTGGCTGCATTCAAGATGAAGTGCAGATCTCCAGGAGATCTGTGGCTGCTGCTGTTTCATGTGTGGTGGGGCTTTTTAATCTTATTTCATGTCAATATATGATGTGGTGGTTACAGCCTTACAAAGCCAAAAAGTGTGACAATGATCTTATCCTAAAAAAACCCTTTGTGTCTTCAACAGTATCAGTGATCTCAACATTAACAATGCTAGTAATGCATGTAAAACTGCATCCTGGAGACATCAGTATCTTTATGCTGATACAATCAAGCAGGCACAGATAGAACTGTAAAATGCAGGTGGGGAGAGCAAAGAAGCAGATAAAGCATCAAATAAATTCATTATGCTTAAAAATGCCATCCTAAGGAAACCAGGGCTCTCAGTGCTGTCCAGGGAAGTGTGGAGGGGTAAGAGTTCCTTTGTCCTGATTCTCACTGAGCTCTGGAAGGAGTTGCCTGAAAAATACTGGTAGTATTTCCTCATGGAAATAAGTTGCAGGGTGTTAAACTTGGGTAACAGCTGTTTTCTTACCGAGGCTCATTTCAGTGCCAATGTTTTGCATATGCTCAGGTAGTGAGAACTTGTTTTCAGCAGAGCTCAGATCTCTTAACAGAATGAAGTTGCACCGAGGGGAAGAGAGAGGTGGGGACCATCCTTGTTTCTAAATACCAGTTTCTATGTTGAATCAAAGCATATTCTCAAGGGAAAGTAAAGAGTGTGCATGCAAAGGAGGAAGAAGTCAAATCTAGATATGCTCATACCTTCCAAGGAAAAAATTGTATAAAGGCATAATTTATCTGTGGCAGATTGGGGGTAAAACCAGATGCTGCTGTAAAAGACCAGACCTGTGATTGCATCTGTTGGGAGCATCTTCCTGCCCCAGGCAGTAGCTTAAGATGCTTAAGAAAACTTTCATGCATGAGCTGACATAATGCTCTTGCAGCTAGTTTTGAGTAGCTGCACACAGCTGTGTGTCTGGGCTCTTGTTCCCTCTTCTCCCTCAAACAGCGTGACTAACCACAGCATCGTCTGAGAGCGCCGCGGAGCCCAGCGCTGCTCTGCGGGCAGGGCGAGAGCTCACGGCTCCTGCCGCACAAGCCTCTGGCAAGCCTGCATTCCGTTCTGAGCGCCCTGCTCCAGCGCATGGAACACATCCTCTGCGGCACTCGGCGCCTCGCAGCTGCAAACCCGCCCGCTCTGCACGCCGTAGCTAACCGGCCCCGCCGCCGCCGCCCGCCCGCGGCGGCACCCACCGGCC
>NW_020799109.1:16074474-16099962 GCF_003259725.1 Athene cunicularia | reverse complement strand
CTCACCGCCCGGGTGGGCTTTGTCCCGCAGCTCCGGTGCCCCCGCGGTGTGCCGGTGCTCCCCCTCCGGCCGCGCTGGGCAGCGGGGCTGGTGCCGCTTCTCCCGCGGCGGCGGGTAAGGTCGGCAGAGCTGTGACAGGCGGGCGCTTTTTCTGCTCAGTTTCTTAGGGTTCACTTTCCCGAGAAGTGCCAGGCGGTGGCCTCCTCTGGGCCAGTTGCGAACTTAGTAACTAAGATCATGAAGCTGGGGTTGCCCAGCCTGATACGTAGAACTTAGCTCAGTGATTTTTTTTTTCCTCTTTTGTGCGCCCCAACACCAGGTCAGTCTCGTTAATACCTCTTGAAGGTGCAGAGCTCAAGTAGATAAACGTTCCTGATGTGGAGTGTGATTGACACTCCTGTAGTGAATTACTCATTAAAAAAAAAAAAAAAAAGTGAATCTGTGTTTATAGCTTTTTAGCCACTTGATGTAGTGTTTTTTCTGCCGGGTGAAGAGCTACGTGTTAAAAGCGTGTTTCATAAGATAACTGTAAATTGTAGTCATTACTGTTGAAACCTCATTATTGAATAGAATACTGAGCTTTAAAGTGCCTCACTACAAACCATTAACCGAACAACGGACTGTCCTACCAGATACAGCATTGCAATGGTGCATAGAGTAGAGCAGCTCTTAGAATTGAATTAGTAACAATTATTATTTCTGAAACACAACGTTTAGTGACACTTAGATGTACATTTAAACATCCGTAGTAGAGTTAGGCTTCATTCACAAAACTTGGTTGTATCTTTACAAATCATACTATGGAAACCAATATTGAGAGATGTTTAATTACACTACTGTGTCTGAGTGGAATTGCTTTATTACTCTGTCTTGAGCTAGGTGCTTTGCTTGCATTATTTTTAGATTATTAGGCTAATAAACAATTTGGTAGCACTAGATGGTTGGTTTTAAATGCAGTAAGTCACTGTTAATCACTTAGAGCTTTTTAACTTTTAATGCTTTGGTTGAAGCTTCTAGTTCTGCAGATTTAATGCAGTTTATTTGGATGCTGTTTGTGAATCTATCCTAGAAATGAATAGATTAGAAAACAACTGCTGTATTTCACCTATTGCCAAATGAATTATTTCTTAAATATTACATCAGACAATGCCTGTTCTCTATTGGAAGACAAAGCCCAACAGTGTTACAGGCTTGAGTATCATCTCCTCCTCTTAAGCTGAAAAAGCGTGTTGCTTTTCCTGGCTGAATTTCCTGCTCACGATTTCTGCAGCTAAGGAAGCTAAAGGTGTCAGTGAACCTAATCCCCAGTCAGTGGAATTAAGTGAGGGTTGTCTCAAAGTGATTGTTGTTAGTCAATATTAAATTTTTAGAATAGCTGTAAGGGCTTTAAAGACAGCTTTTGAAGAAAAACCAGTGTCTTCCATGGTGTGTATTTGGATATCAAAGGAAACGGTGTATGTTATAAAGTTTGCTGTTTAATTTTTAAGATCTGTCACTTCTGATATGCTTTTATTGGAAGCTTAGGGGGAGGATTTTTCTGAGAACTTGGAGTAGTTCTTATGTCATACTTTTATGCTTTAAATCTTGACCAGATCCATCTTAAACCTGCTCCTTTTCCTCTTTCTTTCCCACCTACTCCTATGACTTTGTACTTTGGGTTGAGTCTTATTCATCGTGTACCCACACAAATGCTTCTGCTGGCTCAAGAGAAGCTGGTACAGGAGCAGCGATGGGTTCAGGTGTCAGTGCCGGTTTGAAGTGTGTATGTACCTGTTTCCTTAGACAACACTCACAGCTATAATGATCATGTTTTTCTATCAGATGTGTTTACATTTTTAAAGTGTTTTTATATCTTAAACATTATTAAAACTAGTCCAGTATGTTTTTATTATAAATTTAAATGGGAATGTACTCTACACTTTTTTTCTTTCTTAAAAACTTCCCTGTGTGTTTTCTCTCTCAAAACCAACATCAGCCTAGCTTCCATGAATGATTGATTTAGGGCTGTGTAATAAAGATAACCTTTGAGCTTCTAACGTGAAAATAGATTTTTTTTTTTTGTTTTTTCACTTACTGATACAAGGAAACATTGCAGTGTTGACTTTGCTGTGGTTTTAACTCTCATTTCTCTTCTTTGTGAGATAGCTGGTTCTAGCAAATCAAATGTGCTCTGTGGTCTGCAGTTTGGGCTTAAATACCTGTACGCTTCAGATGAGGGCAGAAGTAAGAATGCATCTGAAAACTTGGAATCGATGCTTTGAGTTTTGAACTTGAGAGAAAATGTTACCCTTTATAAAATTTGGAACATGGGCAGTAATTTTCTGGATGGTGAATGGGACTGATAATCAGCTTATGTAGCCAGTTTCAGATATGATTGCTCGACCTCAACATGGAGGGAGGAAAAAAAGTAAATTTCGTTCTGACCTTTGTAAAGTGGGAAATTTCTGACAACTACAGTACTGGAAAATAGGGTTAAAAAGATTAGGAGAAGGGGAAAGTTATCAATGTGCTGTTCAGTTGAGGAGAAACTTAGAGTGATTTAAGACACTTAAAACAACAGTCCTCTGTGCTTGTTCCTCTGATTTTTACATGGCCAGATATTTAAATAAATAAATGCCTATGAGTTTAGCCCTTAAAGCTGCATGTTTGTAACAGAAGCATGTTGTGAAGCCTGCTCTGGTTGTTTAGTCTTTAAGACACCTTTTTCTGGTGGTAGAATTTGGGTTATTCAGAGAAACTGTTAACAGTGGCCTCTATTTCAAATATTTACTTTTAAGAAAGAGATAAACATAGACTTGCTATTACTGTTACAGATCCTCTTATTTAATGCTTATTTCCTGAGAAATAGTTGTGTAAATGTTGTGTTTTGATGATCTAATGTGATTGAATGATTTTTAATTATGTGATCTTAGGGAACTATTTCTTGCATTTTGCTGTAAAACAAACAGAAAACTCTTACATGTTTTTTATGTCATGTGGTGATCTGAGGTGAAACTGCAATATGAGGAAGTTGTCTGCCAAAGTGTTCTGCTGGTTTCTGATCAATGTGTTATTTATGGCAGAAATATGATGGCTCAGTCAGATTTAGATCTAAAAGAGACGGCTCTGAAAGAGGATTTGAAGTTTTACTTCATGAACCCATGTGAAAAATACAGAGCAAGACGTCAGATACCATGGAAACTGGCTTTGCAGATTTTGAAGATACTTATGGTTACTACACAGGTAATCCTTCCTCTGTTTTTACCCTTAGAAAGCATAGCAGTGATGTGCTAGAGAAGAAGCAGGTCTGTGGTTCTGGGCTTTTGCCATACCTGGATATTTATTACTGACTTGAACTTCCTGCTTTCAGTCCAGAAAGAAAAAATACTATGAAAGGTGTGTTAAGGAGGAAGAATAACGTAAACTAAAGTACAAGAGCCTCCTGGAGATTTTGGGGCAGTATTTCACTACGTAATTTGCTGCTTTTAAGATAACACTTTAAAGCAAATTACTCTTCCCCCTAAATCCAACACTGTCTTCAGGCTTGCTGTCAACAGTACTGCTCTGTGTTCTGCTTCCTGTTACATTCATAGATTATAGTTTCACTGGACTGTTTCAAAAGTGGTATTTCTCAAAATCTAATTGATCATTTGAAATGCACATGTTCAGTGGGAAAATGCTACAGTCTCTGGTGGTGATGGGGATGACTGGGCTACAGGAATGGGATGTGTCCCTTGCTTCTGTCATCAAATGATGCATTTCAAACAGTCAGGTACCTAGAAAGGTAGAGGCCAAGAAGAGGGTGGTTTTTAAACACATTGGTATCACAATGTAGTTGGTTAGTTTACACTCCACTAAGAAATGGTGACTGGAGGTCTGGGTAAGCAAAACAGGACACATGTGTAAGTAGAAATTATTTTTCTGGACCTTTGAAATGCAGGACTCTGACATCTGACACTTTGCAAGTATAGCTAAATGCACAATTCCTTAAAAACATGCTGAGTTGAAGGATTCCAGGTTTGTGTTTGACTTGCCTGCTAGAATGAAGTGTAACCCCAGCTTATGTGTCCCTGTGTTTTATTGACTGCTCTCACTCTTCATGTCCCCACTGGAAAGACGTGGCAGGCTCTCTGGCACTGCTTGGCAGAGGGTCCAGCCTCTGCTGCGGCCGTGCTGGAGTCCTGACAGGGCTCTGTCTGCAGAGATGCAGCAGTCGGCCTGTCTCGGCAAGGCTGGCTGAAATAGGCTATTTACACTGGTGCTGGCACAGTTGCTGCCCATAGTGCCGGAGCTGCTGAGAACAGGGAGTGCATTAAGGTGTGAGGGGGGGTAGAGAGGGTGGGCAGTGCAAGCACGGCACAAGCTAAGAGGACTGGTTGCCCCATCTTACTTTACTGGCAGCTGCACCTCAGATGTGGGTTATTGAACTCTCTTTGAAGACAGGGCAATAACCTTGTGTGAGTAGTGAGACAAAACAAAACTTCACATGGCTATGAAAAAGTTCAGTACTTCCAATCTATCCTAACCTACTGACTTAAATTCTTGGAGAGTCACTTGTCTGCTGTCCTAGTCATCCACTATCCTTTGTGAGTGGAAGGGATGCTTTGCTGCTTGGCTTTCAAAGGCCACAAGATTTTCTGGGTTGCTGCTTAAGATTTGTCTTGTAAGTCCTGGGTCTTGCTCAGATGCCAGGTAGTTGGCAAGAAAAGGAAAATACTTTCTGAAGGAAAATATGTTGCTGCTCTGCAGGAAGGTGAGCTAGTAGTAAATATGACCTCTGTTTTTCAGAGTGAGGGCAAGACCCTTGAAGGACAACCTAGGAATAAGTTAAGCCTCCTTTTAGCGGCTTCTGCCTGATGCCAGCCTGTTAGTCAGGATACCACAGCAGCAGCTGGGGTGTCTGGGGGTATCTATGCCTGACTGAAAAGTAGAAGAGGCTTCTGTCCAGTACATGGAGTAAGTTTTATTCCAATGCTGTGCCGAAATCCCCTAGGGAGTCCCCTGAGGAAACCCTGCTGAGTGTTTTATTTCTCTGTATTGCAGCTGGAAGATCCCTGGTTTTTTAGAGGTATTAACTAGAGTGCTGCAGATTTACTTGTAGCACTCAGTGTTGTTGGGTTTTTTTTCCAGTCAACTGAAGATACAAATAGTTGATTTAAAACTTGGCTAAAAGTATGAAGATGCAGTGCTTAATCTGAAGACTGTGTATACCCAGCAGAGCTGACATCCCCATCTCTCTGGCCTGGCTGTACAACCAGACAGCTTTGCTCTAAATAATCCTGCTGCATGTATTCTTTTAGCTTGGCCCAGATCTAAGCAATTACTGTGTAGTACAAAAGACAACGTATACCAGTGAAGGGGGAAAAAAAATAGGTGTGCTTTCCAATTTCCATTGTTTTGAATGAAGGAGTTTGGAAGTTAGTGGAGCCTGCCTGTTTGCTCTGGGGAATTTCTAAATTCACACTTCTTCTGCTTGCAGTTTCTCACTCTTACTACTTCCACATTCTACCAGTTCCTTGTGGGGCTTGGAAACTCCATGCAGTAATGAGACAGTTTCACATTTGCTATTATGATAGTAAGCAGTTTAAAGCTAGCATGAAGAATTAGCTGTTTGGGGCTTGGGATATCCTCCTGCTACTATGCTTGTGAAGAAACTCCTGTTGCTTGATCTTTTTCAGCTTCTAGGTTCCATTTTTGTTTTTCTTGATGGTGATGGGAATGGGAGCATCCATATGGTAGGGCAACACAAATCCTGAGTAGTAACTCTGCTGGCTGCTGCTGCTTTGTATTAGCCTCCTTAACGAGCACCTGGGTCAGGCAGGTGGTGCTTTTTGTTGCTGTGGGGTCCCACATAGGCTTGCTCTAATCTTGTGCTATGCCAGAGGTGGGAAGGTGCAGGGATTTGTCCCATAGCAAAGCAGGGTATTTCTGGGTTAGCAGGCTGCACTTGTCGGTTAGCTCATCTGCCCTTTGCATCTTCAACAAAAGTTCTGGCAAATTCCAGTTAGAGTTGCTGGTCCAGGTGGAAAGATGGGCGGTGATCTATCTGCCTGTTAGTTGTTGCACTGCAAGTTCTAGAATCACTGGGGGACTTTGGTTTCTCTTACCCTGCGTGTGGTAGCCTTGACTTCAGTAGTCTTATGGCATTAGTTAACAGATTCTTTGCTCCTACTGTAGCAGCAATAGGCACATTTCTGTTTTATATTTGTTATAATTCAAAGCTGTTTTCAAAAGGTTGCTGCTTGATCAGTGTTAAAAAATCCAAATTTGTTTTTTGTCTCTTGTCAGCTTATTTTTTTTGGTTTGAGTAACCAGTTGGTGGTCTCATTCAAAGAGGAAAACACTGTTGCTTTTAAACACCTCTTCCTGAAAGGCTATTCTGGAGTTGATGAAGATGACTACAGCTGCAGTATATATACACAACAGGATGCTTATGATAGCATTTTTTATATTATTAATCAGGTAAGTGTGTGCGTGTTTATAATGAACAGTGTCAAAGCCAAAGCTATAGCTATAAAGATTCTAAGGTTCTGGTTTTCTGTCACCATTTTGTATTTTAGTTTTGATACATCAGTGTAGGTGGGGTATCCTGAATTTTGTGTGTGGATGTCTGTATTTTTGTCTCTTGGAGATGTAGCTAAACCAAAAACTTACTCAGTGCATAGTACTGAAATACAGAAGGTCTAAAGATCAGTCACCTTGCATGAACTGCAACCTTTGTTTAGGTCTTACTTTGAAGAGCTATGGGTCTTGAATATACCCTATGCATGGCATTAAAATTTTTGCTTACAGCTATGGTGAATTGCAGCTTTGTAATGAGTGTCAGAGGCCTCAAAATGGAGAAGATGGTACTTCCAGGAATTTAGGGGCACTTGTTTTGTTAGGAATGGTATTTTAAAGAACAGTCCCTTTACAATTGTGGGAGGAAAATGATCTCTGCTGTGCTAGACAAGGCCAAGACTCCCACTCCTGGTGTGTTAAATGAGTGTTGAAGTAGTTTTCTCAGTCTTCCTTTGAACTCTCAATATCGCCACTACTTCTACTATAAACTGTGCTTTTTTTGCTTTCTTGCTTGCTTTGTCTCCCTTTCCTTCTTTTGTAGGCACTGAGGCTGAAGTGAAGCCCAGATAGAAGACAGTAGAGAAATAATAGCTTTATATCCTCAAGAATCAGCCAATGTGTGAGACAGGCATCAGAAAAAGGTCACTTCATAAAATGTCTATGTTGTATAAATGTAGACATATCCTTTAAGGAGATTTAAACTTGTGTAATGTGAGTTCTTTAGAATTCTGTGGTGTTCCTGAGGCTATTTTTGTCACATGAGACTTAAAAACATGTGCCTGCAGGTGAACGTTATGACTGGTGTTGCTTTTTGGGGGTGTTTTTTGTTTTTTTAAAAAATGCCTTCTAGGAAGAGAAAAGCCAGCAGGCAGCAATGCTTTTTTGTCTTGAGATGGGCAGCTAGAAGCCATAGGTTCTGGTTTTTTGTTTTGAGTTTTATTTTGAAAGGTGTGGTTGGTGGGGGGTTTGCAGGGGTGGGGCAAGAGAAGGATGTGATGTTACAGAAGATGGTGATAATACACAACAAAACTGGAGTTGTAAAAATGGAGTTTTAGACTTTGTATAATGTGCCACTGTGATATTTTCACACTCTCCAACTCCCAAACTGAACATACTTTCCACTTGGAAGAGTATACAGCTTTTCCTTATTCCTCTCCTGGGTCCAGTTTTGAAGCTTCTATTACAAAGAAGCCGTGTGGAGTTGTTATGCTTATACCCTGCCTGTGGCAGAGTCTGGAGGACCAGGATGTTTTGCTGGCTGCTCTGTCTGAGGCTGCTTAGAAATGTATAAGCGGGAATTTTGCTCTTACTGTTTCCTAGTTTTGTTTGAAAGTGGCATGTAAGTAACCCAGAGCTGCATGTTATGCTGTCAGGAGGGCAGAGCCTGAAAGCACACGTGGATAGCACCAGCTGTTAGATGCAGTGATCTGGAGATGTCCTCAGAGGGATGTGGAGTTGTGACTAACTACTGTTTCCACTCACTTGACCTGCCTTAGTCAGACTTGGCTTCCTTAGTTTACTTTAAGATAACATTCTGACAGGGTAAGGAGACCGTGCTTTTCTCCCAGGTTGTCTCATCCTGTTGCAGTTTCAGCTGTGAGGAGTCGAAGCAGCACTGCAAGGCAGAGCTTTGGATGGAAATGTTCCTGTTGCAGTTTTTTGGACATGGAGCTTGTGGTTGGTTATGACCACTGGGACTTTGTACCCCACACATTGGGCTAGTGGCCTAATGCCCATAGGAAGGAGGAAATAGGATGACACTAAATGATGCATAATAACATAATCTGTGTTTAAGGGGAAGAGTGTCTAATCTGTAGTGAAGCCAGCTGAATGGGTTTTCTTAAGGAATGGGAAGCCTTATCTGACTTCCCACATTTATTTACTTCAGGCTTCCTGGGAGATAAATGTTTCCTTCAGAAAGGACCAGTGCTGTACGCTGCCCTGAGCTCTATCAGTAGGTGAGGTGATAATAAAAAGTAATGAATTACTAGATGTTATGCCTTCTTCCTCAAAGAGCCAGGGGTTTATCTGGCTTCTCTTGGACAACGCTAGGTGGTGGTGCTAAGCTGAGCTGTTGTTCAGGGTTAGTCATTGAGCTCCTCAGCTGTCCAGGCGTCAAGAATGGGGAGAGCTGTGCCCTAGGAGATTGCCTCACTTGTGCAGGACTGGAAGGTGTGACTCCAAGGATCAGAGGATATATCTTCCAGGAGACACCAAGGACGTGTGGAAGGCAAGTCAGGAGAGGACTGGCCTTGAATAGAGTTCTTTGGTGGTGCTCAGGGCTGATCCATGCATGGACAATGCTTGGCTTGGCATTGCTGCTTCCACTTCTAGTCCTTACTTTGAAGCATATCTTACGTATGAAGGTGACTTGTACTGTATTTGGAGTAAGCGGAAAAAGAAAGTGCCTTCCTCAGGGGCATGTTTTCATTTGCTTCTGTGCTTGTGTAAAGCAGGCAAGTTACATCACTTCTGGAGGCTGCCTGAACTCTGTATGTTCCTTGATTGCTGGTTTTATAGAGAATGTGTGGCTTCCCTCTTCTACAGTCACACAGGGAGCAGCTTTGGTTTTATTCTTGGGGTGGATTTGATAAGAACCATGACTTGGATTGTATGTAAAGCAATTAGGTTTCAAGTGTTGTGAAAACTAACACCTTCATGAGATAAATACATAAGATATTCCTGGACCATGTGTGGTAGTAGCAATACTGCATTGAAGTCAGTGCCAGGCATCTAATCAAAAGCTGCTGGCTTGCTGTCTGGCACATGGGTAATCATTTGCAGGCAGCCCAGGGGCTTCATGGGCTGGGGCTTCTAGTCACCATATCACCAGGATGCCACTCACTACTTATGAGTGGCCAGCAGCTGTCTTAGCTTCCCATGAGATATCCACTCTGAATTTTATGTGAAAGTAAAGATATTTGGGTTTTGTTTTTTATGTAAAAAGCTATATTGATACACAGAACTTAGAGATTGCAAGTTACTCTCTAATGCAAAAAAGACTACTACCTGTGTAACTTCTGCTTCTGTTTTATTTTTAAACTAGTACATGAGATTAAAGAACATATCCCTGGGGACTCTTGGTTATGAACATGAAGGATCAGGTTTAAAAATCTGTAAACAACAGTACAAGAAAGTCACGATGCTTCCTTCCAATGATACGCTGAACATAGATGTTTCTACTGAAACAGGTATAGTGTTGTTGTACTGAAAATGTCTTGATGTTGAGTACTTATATTCTAATGCTTAATCAGTAAAGTGTAAAACCAATAACTTTTTGTGTGGCAATCATAGAAACATTTACGTGCCTTTTGCCTGCTTCCTTCTTGATTTGTAGTACCTGCCTAGAAAGGGCAACTGTGTAGACTATGGGAAGCTCTCTTCAACTGCTGTCATTAGTGGATTGTGGGTGGGTTTGTGGCTTTCTGTTGTTGTTTTTGTTGTGTCATTGATTGTCATGTCATTGTATTGTCATGTCCTGTCATCCCTGTCCCACGTGTCTGTCGTGTTGTCCCCGTCTGTCCTGTCCCTGTCCATGTGTCCCCCATCCCCCCATGTGTTGTGTAACTTGTGTGTGTGTGTCCCGTCCCCCCCACCCCCGCCCTGAGAAAGTTCAGATACAGAATTCTGGATGCTGGTCACTCTGTACCTTCAGTGGGTGGATGTCTTTACCACGTGTGAGCTGTACTTGCTTCTAGCCTCTCAAGATTTACTACATGAATGTCATGGTTTAACCCCTGCCAGCATCTAAGCCCCACGCAGCTGCTCACTCACTCCATGCTGGTGGGATGGGGGAGTGAATCAGAAGGGTGAAAGTGAGAAAACTTGTAGGTTGAGATAAAGACAGTTTAATAGGTAAAGTAAAAGCCACACATGTGAGCAAAACAGAACAAGGAATTCATTCCCTACTTCCCATTGGCAGGCAGGTGTTCAGCCATCTCCAAGAAAGCAGGGCTCCATCACACGTAGCAGTTACCTGGGAAGACAAACGCCATCACTCTGAAGGTCTTCCCCCTCCTTTTTCTGCCATTTTTATATGGTGAACGTGATGCCATATGGTGTGGGATATCCTTTTGGTCAGTTGGGGTCAGCTGGCCCAGCTGTGTTCCCTCCCAACTCCTTGTGCACCCCCAGACCACTTGCCAGTGGGGTGGTATGGGAAGCAGAAAAGACCTTGACTCTGTCAGCACTGCTCAACAATAACAAAACCATCTCTGTATTATCAACACTGATTTCAGCACAAAATCAAACCATAGCCCCATACCTAGCTACTGTGAAGAAAATTAACCCATCCCAGCCAAAACCAGCACAATGAACCTGCTTCTGATCCTACCAGCTGGGTCTCTTTATGGATAGGTTTGCTCAAAGTTAACATTTTGCCTGATTAGGATTTGCCATTCAGTCTGATTATCTCAGTTTTATGCTGCTTTTTATGTGATGCATTTAAGATTACAGCTTTTCCTTTTCTCCTTCCAGAATGTATCTTTTTTAAGCCACAGGAGCTAGCTGGTAAGAAGGCTGAACTGAAGCTGAACTCTTCTTTTTTCAGTCTTGAATTTTACAGGTAAAGCTGTGGTGTGAATTTTTTATTTTTAACTTGTCCTTTCATGTGAATATGGATGTTTCCAAGTTGTGCAGTTTCCTTGCTTTGTGTATGTGTCTATTTTTATCTGTATTCATATATGTATTTTTGCACTTTTTAAAACATTCAGGCTTATACAGGTTGAAATCTCCTTCAAGCTGAAAGGCATTGCTTTACAGACAGTCCATGCCCGTGAGTTGCCTGACTGCTATGTATTTCAAAACACTGTAAGTAAATATGGGGTATGAGACTTCCAACACTGTATATATAACAAGAACTTAAGTTAAGGGGTAGACATCATCCTCGTATTTAGACTGCAAGGGAAAAGCAGTTGAACATGTCTTGGCCCTTACCCCTACTTTCCAAAGGTTGCTGACGTGGTGTTGCCATGGGCAAATATTATTTTGTATTATATTCTAACTGGTAAATTCATAACCTGAGGAGGAGATAAGTGATTTTTGTCTTCTAGAGGTTAAACTTGGCGTTTGGCTTCTCGGAATACTGCTTTTTATGCTATATGTGACACGTTCTCAAATTATGGCTACACCAGCACTTATGGTGACAGCTTTCTTAAAGCTTACCTGACCAACAAATATTAATGCATATTACGTCAAAGCACTTACCAAGCTTTTTTAAAGAATGAAATTTTGTTTGTCTTGTTTCTGATAAACTCTTGTGTTTCCAGATAACTTTCAATAATAGAGCCCACAGTGGAAAAATCAAAATCTATTTTGATAGTGATACTGATATTCAAGAATGTAAAGACTGGCACGTATTTGGCTCTGGTAAGTATGATGCATGTATGTTTGTATGATAGCAGTGTTACACATTTCCTCCCATCATTTCCTCAGCTCTGTAACAGTCTGTCTAGCAAGACGTTCCCCATCCTGTTCATCAATTGGTATGAGTAAGCCAAGGAAGACACCTGATGTGGGTTGACATGATAGTTTCTAAATCTGTGGATGAAAAGAATACGGTACAGAAAGTCAAATAAGCTTCTGATTTCAGGTCATTGAATGAGAAGGGAGGTGGGATTTCTTTTTTGGTTTTAATCTAATAACGTTGGTATGGACCAAAGTTTGCATTTTTTTTACTCCATGTAGGTGTAACACTATTGGAGTATAGGTGGACAGATGAATTTAGTGCAAAAAAGGGACGCTTGTATTAATATACCATTTTTGGTTTTATTTTGAAGAACTTTAATGTGCTTTTCACTCTGGTGGCCCAGTCTCCATAGTTTCAGAGAGAGTATTTCTTATAACCCATCTATTTATGGGGTGAGAGCATTTAAATGCAAAATATATGACACTTTGTAGCAATTTGTGCTCAGAGAGATGTGAAAAGACTAACTCTGCTTTCTTTCTATGACCCTTTACAGTTCTCCAGAAAAACACTCAGTATATTCTAATCTTTGATGGATTTGTCATTTTAAGTTGCTTTGCTTCTCTCATCCTCTGCACACGATCCATTGTTCTTGCCTTGAGACTACAAAAAGTAAGTACGGTGCTCATAATCTCAATGTTTATTTTGTCTTTGTCTTGTTTGCTGCTAGTCAAGTGATATGTTTTGCAATATTGGGTAGTGTATCTGTTGCATGATGTTCCTCTCTTACTCTATCTCTGCCTTTAGAAAGGATGTCTAGAGGTCTGATTCAGAGTTGCTATCTGAATGGGGTTTTACTTCTGTTTGTGTAGTGCTGTAATACAAAGTATTTTGTTCTACCTCTTGAGGGCAAAAGAAAGAGACTCTTTTTTTTTTGTCCAGGACTTAATTTTGTCCAGGATTTTACGCAAGACGACTTCTGTTTCTTTGGTGCTGCTAACAGCCAATGCATCCTACACCTTCAAAACATGAATTCTTCCTTCCTTGGCTTCAGAGTAAAATTCCCATAGGAGTCTTGTCATGAATTAATGCTTTAATGAACATCTCTCAAAGCCAGCTCTAACTGGAGGAAAATGTAAAGCACGATCTAACTGGCTGGATTTTTTTTGATCTTTCTGGGGCTGGAACTGCTCTTTTTCAGTTCATCTATCCTCCTTCCACAATTGCTGATCACCATCTGCTCCACCTTCTTCCCTGCTCACCCTCCTTTGCAGACTGAGGCTATCCCTGTCTAACTTCATCTCAAGCTGCTTGCAAGCTTCACGTAAGCAGACTCGGCTCTTCTGGTTCAAATACTGATGCAGAAACACAAGCTGGGCCTGAGATGTGCCAGCTTATAACCATTAATTGATACAAACTTTGCAAGCATGTGACTTATCGTAGTTGGGAAAAGAGTTCAGGATAGGTAGGATATGAAAGCACAGATACTTGTTTATCTTGTTCAAGATACCCTTTTTATAGCTTGTAAACAAAACAAGGGTGGACACAATTCAGCAAGGCATTGTCAAACTGCCGTCAGGAATAGGGACATCAGCATTTATTCATGAGCAAAAAGAGCAAGTGAAAGCAGATAGGTAGTGTTGTGTGTGGGAAGTGATATTTTCAGCTCTACTGGAAATGAAAGATCTTGCCTTATAGTTGCATTTGAGTTATTCTCTCTTTCAGTCCTTTAGTTGGGTGGCCTTGCTCTGTTGGAGGTGGATAGAAACTTTTGTGAAGAGGGCTAAAAAGGGGATAACGAGCCATAGTTAGGCTAGTGGGGGTTGGTTATGAAGTCAGCTGTTCTGTAGAAAGTTGATTTTCACTGGCCTAGACCAATCTTATTTTTTATTCCTATTTCTGTTGCTATTGAGAATGAATTTTAAGCTGTTATTCCAGCAAACACTGTCGGAAAAGGGGGTGTGTGAAACTTGAGCATTGATATATACTACAGGGGCATCAGTACATATTTTTCTTCTAAGGTGACCTGTAACTAAACATCTAAATGCTTGTCAATAGAGATTTGTGAACTACTTCTTGGAGAAATATAAGCGTCACGTCTGTCATGCTGATCGCCTGGAGTTCATAAATGGATGGTACGTCCTGGTAATTATCAGTGATGTGATGACAATCATTGGGTCAATACTAAAAATGGAAATAAAAGCCAAGGTGAGAGTTTAATACTTCAGATAAAATACTAGTCTTGTTACAACCATGTGCAAAATCTTTTTAACTTGGGGACAAATAAGAGTGAGCTATCAGAGTCACTAGTCATCTTGTTTACTTTTGCTAGCTCTTTTTTCTTTATTTCCTAATAGTGATAACTGGTTTAATTCTCCTTTCCCCAGAGTCTTTCAGTAAGACCATGTGAGCTGTTTAAACATCTTCTTTCCACAGTTCTAAGTTCCCTAATCCCTGCTATAGGACCCGTGGGTAGACTGTTCCTAACAACAAAAAAACCAAACAACGCACAACTTCAGTTGTGTTATTTCTGTAAGAAGTAGTAGTACATATTGTACAGGGAAACCAAGAGGCATCTCCTTGGAAAACAGGGGTCTCAATGGCTTATGGGAGTTGAAACATGGTTGTTAAAACTTTTTTTCCTGGCCCCTCCAAACTACAGGCACAGACAGGGTCACCTGCTAGTCCTTCACCTTCCAGTCTGGACTTGCTGAAATCAATGTGTTTTGTCCAGCTGGCAGCTCTTCAGGGTGGGTTTTTTGTTTGTGGGGTTTTTTTGGTGGTTTTTTTCTTCAGTAGAGCTGTATGTCAACAATTCATGTGTTCACAAAACTTTGTATTCTGGGAAACAGGGTAGGTAGAATGCTGTTCCTGCTTCATGTGTACTAAGGCTCAAAGGGCAGATGCCCAGAGTGGTCTCCAGCTGTATGGCAAGGTGGGGGGATGAGGGTAGGAAATCTTGAGCTAGATACATATCTCGTGCTTATTACAGCCAGTTCTAGCCTTCTAAAGTAAAATGCAAATAGATATGGTTATAAACTTCACTGGTGGTAAAAACAATGTTCAGGCTCCAAACAGCTGGCAACCAGTTCAGAGATATAAATGCATGGAGCATGGAAAGGGCTGTAGTCCTGAGGATCAGTTTTCATTTAAATGATGGTTCATATTTTAATAAATAGTGAATGAGAACTTGTTTGTCTAACAATAGCATATATTAACCTTATAAAAATAACAATATGGAGATATTCAATCTAATATTAAAACTGTGTCGTAACCAAGGTAAAGGTTTTAATTCTTCATGCAAAACTACAAGAATATCAACCTAGATGTGCTTTCATTTGCAGCACTGTTGCATTTGGGTGTTCTCACTAAATGACTGCATTTCACTTTGGTCTGGTTTTTGTGATGTAGCAACATTCTTTCAGTATTGTACTGCCTTGCTTTGTTTGAACTGCTGAAACTTGAATAGCTGTCAAGCTGACATACCTACTGCTTTAACGTGACCACCTGCTCTGTTTGGATCCCCTCAGAACCTCACGAGTTATGATGTCTGCAGCATTTTACTTGGAACATCAACTTTGTTTGTCTGGGTTGGAGTCATCAGATACCTGGGATATTTTCAAACTTACAATGTAAGGCAAGAATCAAATATTCAACAATTAAAGCATATATTTGTCACTTCTAGGTCTCTCTAACTTGTGGCTTCTTCCACTGTGACACGTAGGTGCTCATTTTAACTATGCAGGCGTCACTGCCCAAAGTGCTAAGGTTTTGTTGTTGTGCTGGAATGATCTATCTTGGCTATACTTTCTGTGGCTGGATTGTCCTGGGACCTTATCATGAAAAGGTATGTACTACTTTTCTGGTCTAACAATGTGTGAATATATGTGTGTGTGTGTGTAGTTCTTAGTTATCACAACAGAAATAGGTCTTAAATTCATGGTTTTGTTTAAACACAAAGAACATGGGAGTGTTTCTCATTCCATGTGTACCTCCTGCCACTTGCTCTGTTAACAAAATAACCGTATTCTTGCTTTCACTGTGTGCTTGAATTCAGTGTAATCTCAAACACAAGGCTGTGTTTGTGGTGAGTGGATGGTTTATCCAGGCAGTGTCAGGCTGGGGACTAGAGGTAGATTGGTCTGTTATCTCTTTCGCCCTCTTCTGGCAATCCCCGTTCAGTTGGGTTAGAGGCACTAGTTCACCGTTGCCATTTCTGGGAATCGCCTTGACTCTGGCTTTGTTTTTCTAAATTTTTCGTGTGCCATGTAACTTCAGCTCCTAGATTTTGACTCATAAAGGGGTGGGTGAATGCTTGTCTTGTTTACTTTCCTTCCTGTGTGTGGGTGTGTTGTAGGGGTTTTTTGTTTTGTTTGGTGGGTTTTTTTAAGGCTGATATCAAAGTGTGTGTCTGTTGTGTTGTTTTATCTGAAATGTGGTATACCCGTAAGGCTTTGTATATTCCAAAACACAAGCGAAAAAAACCCGCAAAGCTTGTTTGTTTTTTTTTCTTGGCAGATGCTTCATGTGACAGTTTGAAAAAAGGCAGATTCCTGTTGTGATAAATTCTAGATGTCTGTTAATCAGTAACAAGTGTATGACTTCTGATTCTTGATTTCTGGTTACACACTGTATTTATTGTAACAGACACATGCTGCATGCTTGCTTCAGCTTCTTGCACCCTCAGCTCGGATTTCTCTAACAATGTAATTTCTTTCCTTTGAGAAGTTGACGACAATACATTTCTCCATGGGGTGCTGTATGCTGTGGGATCCTCAGTCATACTAGAGGCTCAATTGCTTATGGCACAGCATAAATACTGTTGTAGCTTCCCTGCAGCAAGTACGGTCATTAACTGAGCAAAAGGCAAGTGTAGTCAATAACATGCTTACCTAGGAAAATGTTACCTCTTGCTAAATACCGCAGACCAATGTCAAGGAAAGCAGCTGTAGCGGTGCGGGGGTTTCTCGTTCCTGGCAGTTCCCCAGGACCCCGCTGGAAGGCAGCATGGCACCGCGCAGAGCAGCCGGAGCCCGCGGCTGGCCGCGCCGGCTCTCCGCCTGTGCAAGCTGGCCCTGGTGAGGAATGGAAAGAGCTTTCCCTGCTCTGCAGGTACACAGCATAGAGGTCCTTGTCTCAAAAATTCTGAAGGCCTTAGCTCAAAAACATAGAAATACATCTGGGTTGGGTTTTTTCCCTTCTGCAGCCAGAGAGGGGGAGTGGGAATTGTGCATTTCGTGTTAATGTCAATCCAGGGGTCTATAGGTGAGCAATCTTTAGCAGGTTTCTCTCTGTACCCATGCATCAAAACTTTTGGGTTACTCAAGAATTACCCATGCCATGCACCTTTCTCAAAAAATGTGCCACTGGGTCTCATAATGGCTTTAAAAATAAATAAAAATAAGAATAATAAATAAGCCACAAGTAAGACCAGACTTGCTGTTCTGTGCAACAGTATATTATCCTTACAAACATATGTCTCTTGACATCCTGTTTTCAATATAGGACTGCAATTCAAGTGTGTGTAGTCATGTTATTTCACTGACAACAGCTACATTAAAACACTGTGCGTTAATTCATATTGTCCAATAAAGTATAGTTAACAAATCCAGTTATTTGGGGGGACAGAGGGATAGTGGAAAGTGTGCTTACTTGCTGAATGGAATTTAGCCTCGCGGTGTGTTTCAGCTTGAGGAAATGGAGTTAGGAATTTAAGAGGATGTTCTTGAAATGAAACTGATTTTTGTCCAGGCTGTACTTAGCTTCACAGTACAGCTGTAGCTTTTACCTACAGCTCAGGGCTTTTATGAATGACAGATAAATGATGTTATTACCGACCAATCTAGTTTAGACCATTCCAGCTGTGAAGGCTATATGTTATCTCTAACTTCTTAATACAATCTTGAATTACCCCTACTCTGGTAATTCTGCAGAGCTCTAACCAGAGGATGTGGCTTCTGTTCCCAGCAGAGTGCCACTGTTTTACTGTATAGATTATGTCTGAAATCACTTCATCTACATGCTTTGGCAAACAGACTGGTATTTTCTTGCAGGTCTCAAAGAGCTTAGAATTCAGTTACTCAAACTTTCTGTGGTGGTCAGTTACTGCCTGTTTTGCCTGTTGAGCATCACAAGTTTATTTTTTTATTATAAATATTCTTATATTTGATGTCAATGTATAATGCTTAGCCAAGATTTTATATCTACATGGTTCTATAACTGAGATGTATGTTTTGGTCTGAATGTACAGGAAAGAAAATTTGGTAACATTTGATTGACTGGGTTGGATTTTTTTCTGCTATGAGTAAAATTCTAAAAAAATTACTTTTTTTATAACGGATGATTCATCTTCACATTCTATTAATAATTTGTACTCATTATTTTCTAGTTTGAAGATCTGAACACAGTGGCTGAATGTCTGTTTTCTTTGGTCAACGGTGATGATATGTTTGCAACATTTGCTCAAATCCAGCAGAAGAGCATGCTGGTGTGGATGTTCAGTCGGTTATATCTGTACTCCTTCATTAGTCTGTTTATATACATGATCCTCAGCCTTTTTATTGCACTCATTACCGACTCCTATGATACCATAAAGGTAAAACATTTTTTCTTCCCATTACACTTCTAATCAGTTTTTGTATTCATTCATGTTAATCACTCAACACTATACTATCTAGTATTAGTTATGATGACTGATGAGACTATTAAAGTCTTTTTGCTTAGTCTGTGGTGAAATTGGGAGGATGACTGGGTAGTAATCCAAATGACTAAGCAATAATTGGTTTAGAAAATTATCCTTAGTGTGTGTCCCTGTTTTGTATTCTCTGTTGCTTCACCTGCCTTCCAAAAGGGTAATAGCTAACGGAAATGTAAGCGGAAAGATGAGTTGAAAGAGTCAATTTTTAAGAATAGTTACACAGAACTAGATAAGTCTTGTTTGGAGTGAATGTTTCTTCTCATGGCACCAGAAACTGAGGTCAAGAGTTCGCTGGCATCTCAGAATATCCCCTTGGCCGGAGTGTGGCAAGGGCCAAGCAGATAACTCTAAACTCATTTAGGTGTCCAGCCTTGCTTCATGGGCTGTTTGGAAATGTGTGCTTAAAAGGAAATGTCTTCTGAAAGGCTTACTGCTTCTTGTTCAAGTTAAAATTGTGCCATCCATTTCCAGTATAAACTGGCTGAAAGTGAAATTAAGTTTTCGGTAATGACCTTCTGTTCTTGTCCTCTAGAGCTGTCTCTCCTTTGTGCTCCTGGTAGATGCAGTAACCAGTGGGAAGGCAATATGAATCGTGACTTTTAGCTTGTCTGTCTTGTCTTAGTGTCAGATAAATAGGCCAGCAGAATAAGTCTAGTCTGACATGAACCACAGCTTCCAGACCAAGCAAGAGCTTCACTTCCTAAGCATCTCAAAATACAACTTAACTGTCTGTGCTTCTGAGTTTATTGGATGGTCTGACCTGCAACACAGGGTTTTACTGTTACTTTTCTCTCTGAGCACTTCATGTGGATCAATGGGGAGCCATTTCAGTGTGCTGAACTGGTGTTTTGCAGAGCATTTCCTCAGCATGGCACTTAGGGCTCTTCAAATCCAACATTGAGTTTCATAGGGAAAATGAGCCCTGAGCACTCAGAACACAGCAGCTGATGTGAACAAGGGAGAATTAATGCCAGTATGACTGAGATCATCACTTGCTTGGTCTTATGGACAGCAAACAGAATGTAAGAGAATCTGTGAACAATATGAACTTTATATCACTTGGATTGCTTTGTTCCACCAACTACCTATGTGGTGTTTCTAGGACAGGATTGTATGATTATTTTTTAAATTTTCCTCAAGCAATATTGAATAAATGAACCAAACAGGCTGATTTTGGCTATCACACTCCAGAGGAAATTTAGAACACTTCATACCCAGTAACTTCTCATGTGTTGTAAATAAAATGCTTTTTCTTTCAGAAATACCAACAAAGTGGTTTTCCAGTAACAGATCTACATGAATTTCTGAAAGACCAAGGCAGTGTTGCTTACAGAAAAGAACAGACTTCCATGCCATTCATCTGCTGCTGTAGGAGGTCAGTAGAGTGTTTTTAATGAGTGTTTTTCTTGGAAGTACACCAGTTAGCTTCTCACTGCAAAGTGCTGTTTCACAAATCCTGGAGCATCCAGAATTCAGCTCATGGAATATTTGGACTCCGTTCCTTTTGTGCTTTACTTGGTGTTAGATCTTTAGTTTGCTGATGATGCAAGGATGGCCATTCTGCGTTTTGCTCAAATGAAACTGCCATGCAGAAACTGGTGGAATTTGGGAGGACTGCAGAGTATAACGTGGAACTGCCAAGGAATCAAGAGCAAACTAAGTTTTTGCTTCTTAAGGTTTTGCAAGCCTTCTATTTCTAAAGTGCTTTTCCAGTAGGCTGGGAGTAGTAGCAAAAAGCAACAGGATGTGATTCAGCCTGGGACCAGCACTTAATCCCAAAGCTATGCTGTGTCTGTGAGGCAAACTGGTTCAATACCATCTGTCAGAATATTGGAAACACACTTGTAAATGTCTGGTTGCCATCAAACTCAAGCCTTTGGAGATCTTAGTGGTCCTTTTTAAGCTGGTTTTGGAGAGACGAACATCTCACCGGGTGCTTGCTCTCTGGAAGTCTATTCTTTGAATTCTGTTTTTGAGGAAACCTAACGCACCTCTGAATTCCTGACCGAGAGTGGAGGGATCTTGTCACTGTCCTGAGGCAGTCCGGGAGAATTCCTGCTTGTGCACAGAATGGTCGTGGGCACCATTGCAAGGAAGCCAGGCTATGGGAGAAGGAATAGAGCTGAATGTGAACAATTGTTCAATCCCAACTGGTGTAATAAATCCTATTTTAGCGGTAGGTTACTTGCCTACTTACATACTGAGGCTTTTGTAAAATGCAACTTTATACTTTTGATGTACTCTGACAGAGGGAAGCCTTGTAGCCAAAAAAGGAACATTTGAGATGGTGATGGGCAGGTATCCCAGCAGTTGCTGTGGTCACTTGAAAGCCAACTAGTTAGTAAGAACTCCAGCCAGGTACAGCTTCAGGTTTCACATCCAAGTCATTGTGTAGGATAAGAGATTTTTGTCTGCTTAGGCATAATAAATATGCTTTACTGTAATATGCTGCAGAGTATTGATGGCACAAGCCTGGTAGCTGGAGTGAAAATCTAGAGCTTTTGCTACTATAACAGTTTCTGCTTGATTGTCCCACTGCAGATGTTGGAGCTGTATGTTGAAATGGGAGAGCACAGAAGGATTAAAACTCTCAGCTTGGTTTTGTATGGGTAAATGCTTTGTATTGCATTTTTTGCTGAATGCAAAATTTTGGATTTTTTTTCTTTTGCAGACAAGAGAGTGACGACAACTTGATACTTATTAATTGATGATTACATGTAGAAAATCACCACTAATACATGCAAAGAAAGCATAGTCATATGGGGAAGAATAATTCTCCAAATTGCCATCAAACCTGCTCTCTGGACCTGCCTCATTCTGAACAAACTGATCTTACCCAATTAAGGTGTTGGGGGAAGAAAAACTGCTAACATGATATGAGCTGGCTGGCCAGGAGAGCCCAGAAGATGCGTCTGGAGGAGAGCTGTGAAGAACTCTGTACTCTTGCCCTGTCACATTAAAGAAGGGCTGATCCATGAGCATTGTCTGTGGGAGCTCTGTTTGCTAATCACCTCTAGGAGGAAGGGAAGTGGCCCAGAATCAGCTGTTGATAACAAAGAAATATATGAAATAATTTTTTAAAAATAGTTCCATGTTAAAAAGTATTGAATAAACTCCTCCCTTCTTGACTACCTTTTTTCACTTAGTGATGCATTCAGCCTGTAATTTCTACTTGGCACCATTCATTTCCTTAAAATGAATTTATGTAAAACTACAAAGCTGCACAAAAGTGTGAAGTAATTGCTGTTCTTCATCTTGTGTATAATTTTAACACAAACCATCTATAGATCACAGTCTTTTAACAGCTTTACTAAAAACAAAAGCAGTTGGTTGTTATTTTTTTTTTTCTGTGAGTCTTTTTTATTATACCCACAGTATTTGTGTTGACATAACCTGGAGGACAAATTCAGGCAAAAACAATGCCATGGAGTTGACCTGCCTAATTACTTATATTTCAAGCACATGTTAATTGGAAGAAAATATGTAACAACTGAGTCTAGCAGTCGACTTGTTCAGGTGTTTTTCTAGGTAGCTTTGGGAATGTCATCTGTAAAATACTATTTTTCCCTTTTGATCTTTATAAACTTTTCTCAATGAGAACAGAGCACTTTCTGTAGGTGTAAAGCACTCCCAGTATAGTACAGCATAGGTGTTACCAAGTGCTTCTGAAAACTTACAGTGGTACTGACTGCCCCTGGGTTGGGTGGACTATTACATTAGATGCTTCACTTTGAATGGAGCTATATGCTCCCTAAAAAAGTTGTCTGTAGCAGACAATGTTCACTTCAGTCAGCATGTGTTGGCTAGGACTTGATCTTGGTACGTGTTCTTAACTACCGATGGTGGGCTCTGCAAGTCTACCTTGGTGGTGTTTCAAATGGGCAAAGGCAATTTGAAATACTGCCCGTGTATGAGTAAGGTGAGTGGCAACTTTTTTCTTTGGTGGTTATTTCCCCCATCTCTCTGAAACTGGAGCGTGAGAAAAAACAGTACTGGATTCACACCTTTTCTTGGTAGGTTGAAAACCACTATTTTTTTAACAAGTCTGTCTTCATTTTCTGCCTCTCCACTGGGATGTTTAAAGAGAGGTTAATAACTGCAGCTTCTCCAGCAGTGTTTCTGGCCATTGGGTAAGAACAGTGGCAACTGAGGTCTGGAAAGATGGACTGTTCAAATCTTTCCTGCCTAGTATTTGCCTTCCTGATAATGAGTACATTTTTGTTGGAAATTAGTGCCATTTTATCTTGCTTGGGCTGTAGCTGGAAGTCTAGAAGAGATGGTTTTCATGTCTGTTTCCATGCATCCAGCCTCTGCAAATTTTAATGCCTCTCTTCCTGAACTGTCTCTGGGCCGGAGAATCTTCTGCCCATCCCAGTCTGAATAATGCCTTGCTGTGGCCTCATCTGTCACTACAGCTTGTGGATAAATATTAAATTTCTACCAATAACCAAGGCTTAATATTGTTAGCAAACATTTCCTGTAATTGTCTTTTTATCAAATAGATGGTTGTGTGATCTAGAACAGAGGATTACTGTCTCCCACTCAGGACAGAAGAGTCAATTTTTCTCCTAGTGTTCATGTGTAGAACTTGTTGGGGTCAATGATAGTCATTTAGTGCTCTGGGACCCTGCATAATCCAGGTGCTCTTCTGCAGACTGCAGAAGTGATCAGCATTAACTGATTGCTAGCAGAGTTTCTTGGTCCATACAGTGTGCAATCTTGACTTTGTTACATGTAAGATGCTGGTGTTTTCAGTGTTTGCTTCTGTTTTACTGGTAGCTTTCTGAAATGTCTTTTTCTAAATCAAACAGTTCCCTAGTAAACAGGACCAAAACCCAGCACATCTGAAAATGAATTGTATTTTCCTTACCGGTTTACCTTCTGCCAGTACTTATAGAAATCTTAGGTTAAAGACTTAAAGCTAGAAAAAGCAGATAATTAATGCTATGTTAGTCATAGAATGTGTTCTAGTACCTGAATACGTTGGGCAGTACATGCTTCCAAGGTCTCTTGCCCGAGTGCAAGTTCTGCATCTCTTGTAGATTGTGAGATGTTATTGACGATGGCTATGAACTGCCAACACCTCACTGAAGCAGGGCATGTCCTTGGACTTGAACTTTTTTCCTTTTATCTCTAATTTTTTTGCAGTGCTGTCTGAGGTAAAGTAGCGAGCTGTGGAAGTACTTTCTGTTTTATGAACAGTGTGACAGGCTCATCACCTCCTGAGGTCTAGTGCCTCTCTTCCCTAAAGCAGGAGGGGTACATCCTGTACCCTTTGCACTGAGCCATGGTGCAGGAGCCCCTAAACTCTGACTCAAATGGCTTCTTTCCAATTTAGTAAGACACTGAGGATGACCTGCCAAAGCCATTGCTCAGATAAGTACTTGTTTGTGACAGAATCCTCAGGGAACGAGGGAAAGTATTATCAACCAAAGGAATGTAGAAAATACTTACAATTCTTACTGATTTTAATTTAAGGCTTAATTTCTATAATGGCATCATAAATCAATACTGGACAAGAAAGCTTTAAAAAAAGAAAGTCATGAGGTGCTTGCTAGCTAGACTACTGCTTCAGCTCTACCATATTAGAGCAGGTCACTAATGTATTGTAGAAACCAATTTGTGTCTGCATCATCTGTTTGTTTTTTTCTCTTGGGAAAAAGGTAAGAGCCAGTTGCTGGAGATTCTCATTGGCTCTCTATTCCACAGAGGTTAAATTTAACAGGAAACCTGGCATATGTTGACTCCTAATTCTGTGCATTAATACAGTTTTGAATACAGTTGCTGACTGGTAGGTGGTCCCACTCCAGCTGCTAAGGAGGCAATGCAGTCATGGAAGCAGAACCGGAACATAAGCTTTTGCAAAGTGTTTGGAAAAAAAGCTGTTGCTTTTGGTTGTAGTCTTCCCTGGGAGTGAGAAGCTTTTGCTAATTGCTTATAGGATTTAACAAAATAGAAATGCATGGGAAGGCAGTGGGAAGGTTGCATAGAAAGAAATGGGCAGGAGGAAGAGAAAGCTTTCTGAGCGGTCCTCAAGGTGAGCATTCAAGTGAGGGGCACAGGATGGGTAAGAGTTGGGGATCTTATTTTGGGGCCTTCCACTGATGGATGAAACAGGAAGAAGCTGCTAGAGTGGAGGCTCTTTGGTGTTTCATCTATTATGTTCACATGTAAGGCCTCAGCTAGCCTTTATCACTGTCTAGGTTTCATGCTGTAATCACCAGGGAATTTCTGAGAATCCAGAGGCTTTCTGCTGAGATTTTCTTTCAGTTCTGCAGCTCTGAGCAGACCTGTGAGTAGCTCTGTACTCCTTCGATCATCTATGTCTGGTCTCAGTAAATGATTCAAGTAGGTAGCAATGGGTCAGATCCATCTCATCACAATCTTAAGATAAATTTGACCTTGTATCACCTCCTACATTCAAGTTTGGCTTGTTCTTCGCAGTAAAGCTGTGTGTGCCCAGTCCTGCCCTTTGGAGCTGGCAGGAGCCTCAACGCTTCTGTGTTGCTGTGAGGTGGTTCTTGTTTGCTTTTTATACTGTGTTCGAGAGAAGGGCTCCATGTGATGCTGGCAGTGGGCGCACACACACCTGTCTGTACCCTCCTCATCTACTCATGGGGAGTTACTGGTGTTTTATTTGGGTTTTGCTTCTGCTTCCCAAAAGGAGAATGACGAGGGGCCTTCCCGCGGGCTCTCCGGGCAGCGCGGCCCCGCGCACTTCTGCCCCTGGGGGCTGCTCCAGGGGCTCCCGTCTCGACCCGCATCTCGGGGGACCCAAACCTCCGCACATGGCAGAAAACCAGCGCGTCAGAAGCCGCGTTTCTGCGCGCGGCGGGGCGGGTAGCGC
>NW_020799109.1:16026915-16074424 GCF_003259725.1 Athene cunicularia | reverse complement strand
CCGTCCCGCGCGCGTCTCGGCGTCTGTGGGTGCATAAGGCACGTACCGAGCCGTGGGCACTGCCGACCTGCACGCGTGGGAGTGCCTGTGTGCTCGGGACTTCGCCTGCACCGCTCTGGATCCCTGCGCACGCACCGCGTCCTGCTGAGGCACCGCTAGTAAGTGTGTACCACAGCGGGGGCTGGCACAGGTTCTTGTGAAGGTTTTTCATAAGGTATCACCTGAATCTATGCAATACACTGGAAAATGCATTTATCTTGTTTTGCGTTCTATCTTTTGATTAGTTTTTTTTTTTGCCTTAAGGAAAAAAATGCACTTTTGTAACCTATGTGTTTCCAGAGGACAGGTAGGTTGGTCGGTTCTCCTTTCTGTGATACAAATCTAGAAAAAAGCATTTCTTGTTACAGGTTGGTAAGGTGCATCGCTGCAGCTTTGTTCTTTAAGCTGTGCAGAGTATGTGGTTTCTTGAATGCTCTTACAGTCTTTGAAGAGGTGTAGCAGGAAGCGCAACTCAAGCCAGTTATATGGTGAAAAATCTGATTTCACTAAAGTTTATCTGTGTACTGAAAATGAAGTGAAATTAAAACATTTGCACAATCAATAAAGAAGCAGCAGTGCTTATCAGTAAGGAAAGCTGAAAGATGTATTTGGCTTTTTTCAGAATGCCAGACTACAGTTTCAGAAAAGTTGGACTGACTGTATCTTTATCCTCCTGTGCTATGACTGTTAACCATTTCAGAACATCATCCAGGGTAGTCTTTATGCTATCAGATAATGAAATAACATCTTTGAAATATAAGGTTTGACATTGTAGAGAACGTATTCTTCTTGGGTATCAGTCTTAAAGATTCACATACCCGGATTCTACTTTTAAGCCATTAGGTCTGTTTCCATGTCTCTAGCAAATATTTCTGGGAGGCCACAATTTCTAACAGTTCCCCTGAAATGTTTGCTTGCAAACCAGGGCTCTGCATCTGTTAACGGAGCAGATACAGTCAGGTGGCTTGTTTTAATCAGAAGTCGCATGATTCAGGTACTCATCAGCTATGTGCTGAAAATAAACAATAAAAGTTCACTTGGTTGTGCCTGTGCTGAAATTGTCTGTATTTAGATTCTGTAGACTTTGTGAAAGAAAGCTGATTTGTTGAACCTTAAAATGGAGCTGATAGTGATTGATGAGCAGATCTGGAAGTTCTGCAGAAATGGAAAACTTCATTTAGAAGCAGAACAGGTATTTTCTTCTAGGCATGTTTCACAGTGTACAGGCTGTTTGAATGGCTTTTAAATACTTTAAATGCTGTGTCTGTGCCCGCATTATAGGATGACCTGCCAGCTCCTTCTAGAACCACACTTAAAGGAGACTAAATGAAAGCTTTGCAGTGAAGTTTTTAGTTTGAAGTCCATATATAGATTTAGTAAACCGTAATTTCAGAAAGTCTTAAATTACCAAAGTCTGCAGTCTGAGCTTGTGGTAACTAGTGAGTTACTTGGTATCTGTCCCTAACAACTTTCTGCAGCGGATCAGAGCTTTAAAAAGCAGTTTAGTGGGGTAGAGCAGCTTTATACTAAAGGGATTTCAGGAGCTGGAGCCTGAGCTTTGTAATACCTTGGTGCAGGTGCCCCTGTATCCCAGTGCTTCACAGTTCAACTACTCGTGCCAGTCTGCAGCGGCTCGCAGAGGAAAAGCACTGTCGCCTACATGTACAGGGTGATACTTCTGTGCCCCGACAGTGATTTTTAAGCCTCTTATCAGTCTGTGTGTACTGAGTGCTGTGGTCTGTGGCTGGCGGTACTACTTCCTCTCTCTGCAACTTAAATATTTAGTCTTGAGGTTCTACATTTTTGGTAGGTTTAATACTTTTAAGACCCTTTGTTTGTACCATATAGCCTTGGTATTTTATGCAGGATACATGATAAATAATAAAATCTTAGATGTTTCTACCGCTGATATGCAAAGGTTGCCAAAGAATCATCTTGATTCCCTTCACCCCACTACCTTCCCTTTTCCTTCCAAAAGATTATGCCATTAAAATGGATTGTTACTGGAAATGACCAGAACCACGGTGGAGGCATCAGTGTTGCTGTACTTGCATCAACTTCACATTATGTAGATGAAGCAGGCTTGAAGTGGAAATAATGTGGCACTCTGCTCTCCTTATTCTAAAAGGCATTGAAGACCAAGATAATGGGATAATGCTGCTTGTGTGTGCTCAATTTGAGTTCAGCCAGTTATCTGAAATTGGGGATACTTGAGTTACAAAGAAAAAATATAAACAAACACAACCAGAAGTAGATTCCCTTGGTAATAAATAAGTTCTCTGAATTAAAAACTTACTTATTGAGCCTTACAGTTTTTTAATAATAACTTTTTTTCCAATTTGTAAAGCTGAATTTAAAAGATGGCCTTTAAAAAGTGTATTCTCAGTTTCTTGAAGTGGACCGTGTAGCATGCTGTTCATGGAACAGGCAGTGCCCACAGTATTTCCATAATAAATAAAATGTAATATGGCTACTTCTGAGATATTTTGTCTTTGTAAAACCTGTTAAAGGAATATTGGCTTCCGTTGCATCCTCTGATAGTACCAGATGAAAAAGCTTTAGTTTAGATTGAGATATTTGGGCATAATTTTTTGTTCTTTATGTGCTTTCTTTCATTTTGTTTCTCTAAATTGTTTTTTCTTAGAATATTAATTAAAGACAATTAAAAGGGAACTAGAGTACTTACCTTGCAAAACTCCTTCTTACAGTTACATATTAACATTTTTGGCCTCTGCTGTGTTACACACCCTTTTCTGCACTGGTATTTCTTTCTAAGCTGAGGTAACCTGGAAGGGTTTCTTGGGTTACTGTGCAATCATTTGGTTGTGTTTTCCTCCGTGGCCATGCATGTACGCAGGGTGTGGAGGGGAACAAGGAACAGATTCCCTTTCTGAACTGGTACTACTTGTATGTATAGCTTGGCTGCTCAGTGCCCTGGCTCTCTTCTGCTTCCTCTGGGAGTGAGGTGAGAAAGACATTTTTGTTAACTAGAAAAATAAAAGCAGCATCAGTTGCTTATCCAGAAGAGGAAGGGATGGAGGGTGTTCACATCTGACTGTGGCATACAGTGCAGGCAAGCAAGAGCACTGATGCAGGGACCTCTTGCCAAGGGCTACGTAGTCTGCAAGCCTATAGGCACTCCTTTTGTGGTACTGTATCAAGGGCCATCAGCTGCTTGTAGGGTAAGTTTAAAAAGCCTAAGCAGTATGTGCAGATAGGCAATTGCTGCTGCTTAGTATTTCTCTGTAGTAACAGTCTGAACGCAGAGAGTATTTTAAGTGACTTGCCTCCTTGCTCTGCCAGCAATATCTGTGACAAGTCAGCATGATAAACTCTGCTTTCTGAAGAGCAACTTCTGTAATGTTTCAAAATATCTTAGAGATCTGTACTTAATACCTTGTCTTTGCTAATGGACAAGGGGAGGCAGGGAGATGAAGTGCTCTGGCAATAGGCTGGCAGCCTGCCCGGTTTGCAGGCTGAGCCTGGGTGCTGCTCACTCCCGTGTGCTGTCCCACGGGTCTGCCCGGCCTGTACTGGCTTTGCTGTCTCTCCTTCTGTTTCAGGGTGTAACATTTTGGATGCTGACCGCCCTGAATTTCTGCACAGAAATCCCTGTACCAGTTCAGAACAAGTGGCAGTAAAGCGGGCTGGAGTTCTGCCTGGGCCAGCTTCTCTTGCCTCTTATGCAAGCTAACTTCCAGTCCTGCTATAGGGCTTCACCATTGCCATCCTCCTGTGGGGTCAGTCCTGCTCTGTGGACTTCCCAGTCCAGCTGCAAACTCGGCTTGAATCCTCTCACGGTGGCTCAGTGTGCCAGCCTGCGCTTGTGCTCTCCCTCCTGTCGCATTTACACAGGAGCAGGGTAGAAGCCATCAAAATCCCCCAAACTGACACCAACTGTTCGATAAGGCTGTGGCCAGTGTATTGAAATAATCTGAGTTTTAATGGACAGGAAGGAGGCAGAAAACCACTGGGGTGTGCCATGAATCGCATTATGGCTTGCAAGCTAAATTTTATAATGACCTTCTCATTAAAATACTATTTGAGTTTTCCTTCAGAAATGTTTGCATTAATAATGAGTAACTCAACTTAGAGCTGATTTACAGGCCAAATTTAATTTTGAATCAAAGTGACTTAAAAAGTGATTTTTAATCACAGTTTGAATCAGCAAAATCCTTTATTTAAATAACTGATATTAAATTTTATTATAAATATATGGATTTTTAGTAACTTTCTTGAAGCAAACTAGATTCTGATTGACAACTATTAAAGCATGTTAACTTGCAACTAGCTGAAGCTTTTGTCCAAAACATTATGTAGGTGATGTCTTATTTCACCAACTCTTTATTTAGATTGCTGGTGTAATCTATTTCTATATACTCATGCAAATTCTTGATTTTTATTTTAAGAATGGTGAAGAACATACTCTGACTTGATACAAGTTGCATTTATATAGAGGAATTCAAACTCAATTCAAACATACAAGCTGTCGTTAAGACAAACAGCTCAAGATGTGCTGGTTTGTGAAGAATTCTTAATGTGTGCTTTTGCATTTGAAAGCAGTTTGACTAAGCCAAATCCGCTGAGATTTTTGGAACAGATGATTTCTCCCACTCAAAGCTTATGTTTACTCGGAGTGGTAGAGGAAACACACTTCACAGCCCATCGGTTTCTGATCTTTGTAGCCACTATGGGTTGAACTGAAATAATTAAATAGATTGAAATAAGGAAAAGAACGTTTTTGACAAGTGTATGCTTTTGGCACTTGCAAAATTTTTATTATTTGCTTGCGAGTGACTTGTGGCAAGCTAATAGTTCAACCTGTCTGTAGAATATGCAATACGTAGTTATTGCCGTCAAGCTTTTGGAGGTCTACATGGAGGGCTATAAAATAGAGTGGCATAGAAGACATGAGTGGAGATTGTTTGCTGTCCTTTCCCATAAAAAATGAGAAGTAGCAAGCTTGTGAGACCCACTTTCAAAGTACAAGAAGGCAATTCTTCATGAAGTGAGTAGCAGAACTGGGGATCTTGCTGCTTCAGACTCTAGAAGATTCTCTGTTGTCTTCATAAGGCTGGGCTGACCAGTTTAGCTGTTTTTCTATTTCAGTTTCTATTATTTTTAAAACTTTTCCAAACAATATTTTGCCTGAATCTTCAAATTTGTGTGTACTTAATAAACAAACCTGAAATATGTAATATTTAAGGATGTTTTTTTTCTTTTTAAGTTTAAACCTGCCCTGATTAAGATAAACATCTCCGCTCTGACTGCAGAAGAGAAGACCTGGAGAATAAAGTCCTGCAATGTGTTAAACTGTGACATGCCAGGAAGTATGGGATATCCTATTGCACATCTCTGGTGCCTGGTGTGTCCTGGGGCAGGCCTACTGAGGATACAGCTGCACAGCTCTGTCACAGCTGCATAGTTCCCCTGAAGTCAGGCTTGTTCTGCTGGGAGGACTTAAAATGAAGGTGTGAAATCAACCACTGTCTGTCTGGAAGGACCCTGGAGTGACAACTGCTTTTTGTACATATAGGCTGATAGCTAAGTGCAATGTCTTGGCTCTGAGGGACTGGGATGCAAACTAGCTTCTGTTCAGCTACTGCTTTGATGCAGCTTCCATCCGAACACCTCCAGAGTCAGTCCTGTGACCCTGAGACCTCAGCTGGATGCTCTTCTACTCCCTCCTGCCTTATCTCAACACCTGAAGACATCTCTCAAAATCATTTGAGCTCTGCCGTGTGACAGTGAGTGTTTGTAGTGTGATTATTTTGGTGGAGAATTACAGATGTGTGATTTATTTTTTTTCAGGTACTACTTCAAATGATGGGATCTCAATAAGCTATTTAGCATAAGTTCATAGTTGATATTTTGGATTTTTAACCTTGTTCTCCAGATGAGATGCAAAAAGTATCTGCAGATACTGTTCTGTCACTGCAAGTAAGAGAGATTCATCTGTTGAGATGATTACACAGTAAGATACAGCATGTTCAGAAAACCTTCCCTATAATTTTCACAGATTTTATTTTTTTTCCCTGCCATTCTTGCCCAAAACGCTGCTTCTATTTGCAGGCATTTGGGCTCTTCTGTAAAAGCTTCATGTCAAGCTCAGCAAGTCCTTTGCTGCTTTGGTGGATAAACACAGAGGCGTCTCAGATGGGGAGGGTTCCCACCACTCAGCTGCTTGAGTAGCTGTTGCCTGCAGCTCCTCGGGGACTTTTGGTCACTTACAGACTTAATTTGAGTTTTGAATACTTCCTAGGTGAGGATAGGGAATGTACTGACTGCCCAACTCCACCATATTGCCCTGAACAGAGAGCAGTAGGCATTGAATTCCGGCTGACTCCTTACAGTTGATCTGAGTTGTTGAGGCTTTTTTATTTTTAGATGAATGGATGTTCTGTAATGCTTTAGCACAAGGGATGGTTTACTTGTTTCCTTCCACTTCTTGTCCTTAAGTAGTTGTTCTTAGTTCTGACTGTGTACATGAATTTGATGCTTTAAGTAATATTTTCTAAAAGAAGTGGCTGTGTAGGTTCTTCATGTTAATAAAATGGACGACAATGTCAAGTGGCTTGCTTTCATGTTGACTACTAGATGTAGGTGGGAACTGAGGGGAAAAAAAGGCCAAGGAGCTAGTTCAGAAAAAAGAAATACTAAAAAACAAGTTCACTTTGAAAATACTAATCACGGAATAGTGCAGGTTGATTTGAAATTATATAATACAAATACTGCATGAGAGAAATAACACAAGTAGCATAACTTAAATGACAGAAGATGAGCCTTTTTATCTTAAAACTCAGAAGGAACCTTTAATACAAATGTGACTTGTTAGCCAGCCTGCTGGGGATTGCTTAATTTGCTTCCCAGTCTCTGGAAAGATGAGATATAACTGTTAAGTAACCACAGGATAATAATAGACTAAGTGAACCTGATCTTTATCTGTGATCAATTTTAGCTGCAGAGGTGAAAAGCTTATGCTTTTTTTTATATCTTTCTGCCTGTAACCACTACTTCTAGGGTGTTTTTTTTTCCTTTTCTGTCCCACTCAGTCTATTACTCTGAAACTCATGGCAGCCTGAGGCTCGCAGGGAGGTTTACAAGAGCTATTAGTGTTGCTGCCTCTCCTGCAGCTTTGTATCCCGATACTTCCTCTTTTATATCCTGAGTCAAGCAGAGGTTTGCCGCTCTGTATAATATCTGATGTGATTAAGATCTTGTGCCAAGGCTGGGCTCCTAGGTTTTGCTAAAATTATACAATATCTATTAATGAAGTAATTGTTAAAACCCTTATTCAGATACGGACAGTGCGTGTGAGGGCTAATGATGATCAGACACAAACTCTTCCTACTAGGCTGTGAGACCCTGCGCAGGGTCTGGTTACCATGAGTAATTGCTGTCAGAACTGCCTATGTAAATTAGTTCGAGTTCAGTTTGGTTCGTTAATAAAGGCAGTAAAATTGCCAAGGCAGCTGACATTGACCTCACCAGAGTAGCTGAAATGTGATGTAATCTGGAACGCAGACTCCCCCTTCCATCATGTTTAATAGCTCTGTGTCCAAAATAGTGCTGAGTGGGTATAAGAAAAAAAAAACTCAGCCCTACTGCTGTTGCTGGGGCTTGCTTTATCCTGTGGTTGGGTAGGGAACTGTGTTTTGGTTTTGAAGATAATTAGTCTGTGTGGTGCTCACAGGGCTCTAGGTTGACAGCCCATTAAATAATCTCTGGCTTTACAGTAGTCAAATGTGCTGAAAAGGGAAAAATATATTCTATGTGTTTACTTAAATCCTGTAGCAGTGAATAAGATGTGCTCAGAATGTATATGCCCGTAGCATCTTGTATACATTATATTTATTAAAATATAATTGAAAAACCAAAACATATTTTTCTGGTACTAGGCCTTTTATTGCTTAGTCAGTATAACGGAAGAGTTATGATTTGTGCTTCTCTGTCCTGACTGAATACATTGAGAAGTGGAAATAATGATGGCTGTGGCTCTAACATGGGATTTCACAGCAAGAATGGCTTGGCTGTTGCTCATATTTTCTTTGTGACCTCCAGAAAGTTATGCTTAACCTCTTAACTTCCACTGTGTGGCCTGTATGGTATGACTGCTAGTGCAAAAGGACTGTGCTGGGGTTTTGTAAGTGGGTAAGTCTTTTGACAAATCCTGATTCTTCAAAGCATCATGCACTACAGTCCTCCAGTGGACAGAATGTCTCCTTCTCTGTTAACTCAGTGTACAGTATGAATTTTTAGTTAAGGCCTTCAAGTATATACTCTCTCATGTCCCTGTCCTGTGTCGTTTCCCCCCCCCCGTCCCCCTAGCAAAAAGATGTTAGGTATGGTGATTGAAGCAAGGACCAATAGTTGATATTTTTTTTTAATCCTTCTTCCTTTTTTTTCCCTTCCACCCTTCCTAGGATGCAGGGGCTTTAATCCAGGATGAACGAATGCTACTATGATAAGCGCATGGACTTTTTTTATAACAAGACAAACACTGACACAGTAGATGAGTGGACAGGGCCAAAACTTATTGTTGTTCTGTGTTTTGGAACATTTTTCTGCCTCTTCATTTTCATTTCAAATTCACTGGTGATAGCAGCTGTGGTCAAGAACAAGAGGTTTCATTTTCCCTTTTACTATCTCCTGGCCAATTTAGCTGCTGCAGACTTTTTTGCTGGAATTGCCTATGTCTTCTTGATGTTCAACACTGGCCCAGTGTCTAAAACATTAACTGTTAATCGCTGGTTTTTGCGTCAGGGCCTTCTGGACACCAGCCTGACGGCTTCCCTGGTGAATCTCCTCGTCATAGCTGTTGAGCGGCACATGTCGATAATGCGGATGAAGATCCACAGTAATCTCACGAAGAAGAGAGTCACCTTTTTAATTGTATCAATTTGGGCTATTGCTATTTTCATGGGTGCTGTTCCTACCCTGGGTTGGAACTGCCTCTGTGACATTACTGCCTGCTCATCCCTAGCACCTATTTACAGCAGAAGTTACCTGGTGTTCTGGAGCGTTTTAAACCTAGTTGTCTTCTTCATTATGGTGGTGGTTTACATAAGAATCTACATGTATGTCCAGAGGAAAACTAATGTCTTATCGTCACACACTAGTGGATCCATCAGCCGTAGGAGAACCCCTGTGAAGCTTATGAAGACTGTCATGACTCTTTTAGGTAAGAGACTACAAACCATGGCATGTAAGACTGGTGGTGCCAGTCAATGGGTTTGTATGTTTTTTTTGTTTTGTTTTTGTTTTTGTTTTTTTTAACAAAACAAAAAAAGTCTACCCCCCTAAAACAAAACAAAACAAACCCTCGTCAAACTTGTAAGTGCTGGAGTCCTTTAGTCTTCCATCTGCTTTAGATAATGCGTAAGTGTTGCACCAAGCAGAAATGCAAAGTAGAGGACTGGTCAGTGTGAAGAAGAAAAGTGTCTCAATTTGGTAGACAGCTTGTTACAAAACACAAATTATCTACAATTTGTTGTGGTGGGTGGAGGGGAAATACAAAACCACTTTGGAGGAAGGCTTGTGAAGATTCACAGCTACTGAGTAGAAATAACGGTCTTTAATATCTGCATGAGGCCATGAATCCTGTGGCTGGATGGGAAGTTTTTGCACTTCTTCCTCTTGGCTGTTTCTTCAACATCCTAACTTCTTCCTCCTGGGGAAAGGAGAGGATGCCTGATGGGTCTGTGACTCGAGATATTTACTTTGCAAGAGGAGAATTCACCTTCATTCTGTGAAGATTGCACAGTGCAAAATACTTTCAGATGATGATACTGCATGGCCTTGGAGATCATAACATGAGATTTGACCTGGATCCTGCCCTAGAGACACTGTTGATGTTTGTGTGGCTCAGATCACATCATCAGCTAGTTGTGATGTAGCTTCTTATTAAATTTGGGATGCACAAAGCTGATGATTGATAGTTAGAACAAAATACTAGCTGTAGCAGTCCATTTTCCCCAGAAAGACTTGAATCTGAGTGAGGTGTTTTGTGGAAGCCAGGCGTGGCTCATGCAGCTTGCTGTGGGTGGAACTGGGGGGGACACCGAGACACTTGTGAAGCTTGGCTTAGGTGGTGTGGGACTCCAAAAGCACAAATATTACTTTACTGCTCTGACAACTGTTACGGTGTTGTATGAGCCAGCACAAGAAAGGTGGAGCTTTTGGGGAAGCTGGTGTCCATGTATACCTGGGACACAGTTGTGTCATGCCGCAGCATGGTATTACTAGAGAGCTCTGTGAGAAAAGTGTCACTTTTCATGGAAGTAGAAGTTGGCAGGGTAGGAAGTTCAGGCTGAGGACACTTTCTTCCTGTGTGGCCTATATGGATGCTGTTTGCACAGTCTGGTATCTGGTGCTGTAGTACACAACACCTTTGTCTACCGAATGATGTCTTAAAATGCTTTAGAAGCTGAGATCAGTTAAACTTTACCATGCCTGACCTTGAAAAAGAAAGCGGACTGATGGTTCAAGCAAGTACAAGGTTCTCACTTATGCTCCTATGTCTTCTGAAGTTGGCTTGTCTGCTGACACAGCCTTTGCCTTCTAAATCCCTCTCATTTTCCCTTCTAAATCTCTCCCCAGTTGTCCTTCCTTTTTCCCCCTGGGTTTTGTGGCACCTATAGAGAGACAACGTGATGGTTGTTCCTGTCCCCACCTTGACTAACACGGACAAGATTCAGTCTTTTGCTCCCCCTGAAGCTTTCGTACAGTGACTTAAACCATCCACGTGGAAGGGGAAAAATCCCTGTAGGAAAACTCTTGAATTGTTCCAAATGTAATTCTGCCCTAAGGCATAAGCATCGGGTCGACTGTAGTTAACTGATGCATTGGAAATAGAAGAAGAGAAACACTTAAAAAACAGTTCTCTAAGCATTTCTATGCAAGGCAGAACTGCAGGCTGCTTTCTGGGAAATTGTATGCATATATATCAACATGCAGAGCCTTGTCTAACTTGTCTATTTATATAGTTAATGTTACTTCAGTTTTGTATAAACCAAAGTTGGCGGGTGCTGAGTGAGTGTCGGAATAACTGTTAGCTCTCATTGCCACCCGTGCCTGTCTGGAGGTCAGAGCAGAGTGGTGGTCTGCGTGCTGGGGAGAGGGCACCCAGCTGGTGGCTGTGGGAGTTGGAAGGACAGTGCCTGCCATGTGCTAATACCTCATCTGCCTGTGACAGATCTTCAGTGCGCACCACAGCTGTGCTGCTGCGTGGAAGTAAACACCACTCTAAACTTTATTTTCAACATATTCTTTCTTTTATTAGGGAGAGGGGCCTTAGGAATAGAGGTTGATTTAAAGATCAGCATTAACTTTCTCTTACTTGCAGAATATGGCTTTTCAGCCACCAAATTAAATGCTACCCCCAAACTATAGTTTCATGATAGTGAGTGCTGGGCCAGGCAAATTTAACTTAGAAAGCCTGAGTGCTACTTCAGATATCACAATTTTGTATATTTACTTTGGCACTCAGGAACAAAACCAAAACAAAGCCTGCTTCCGAAGAAGCTGAATTAGTGTATGTGTTGCTGGGTGTAAGATCTACCCCAAACTCCTGTGTTGGAGGAGATCTATCTTGGCCCATTCCTTTGTATCAACTCACCAAATTTGGCTCTGAGAGGCTTTTTATAAATGTTTATTTCTAGGAATGTGAATTTTATTTTTTAAAACAGTTTGAAACGTGCATTCCTGGACAAGTCATTCAAGCACACTGTGCAAAATGTATTAGAAACTGAACAACCACATTTTCTGGCCTTTCTGATTACCAGAGGAGTCACTAAGTGACAAAATGGGTACTTCTAAAACTGTGCTTACACCTACTGATGCAACAAATGATAGCTGTATGCAGCATGTGGATTTTGCCCAAGGCAGTTTTTTTTAATGTCTTGTTCCAAACATCTGAAGATGCTTTGGAATACGTGCCTAATATGGCCTTAACTAAAAATGATTCCAGGATGCTCTGTGGCTGGATGAAGTATGATGAGAAACAGAGTCCTTATTAATGTGCTCTGTTGGTTTTATGGGAGGTTCAGGACAAAGTCCTGCTGCCCCGCTGCTGTGTGGAAGGAGGCTGCGTGTATCTGGGTGCTGCTGTCATGCTGCTCCTCCCGTCTGCTTCCACCTCTGGTTTTGGGGAGGCTGGTGCTGTGCCTGGCTGCCCCTCCAGTAAAACATCACTGTTCTCCCTGGGTGAAGTTCTCCTGTGGTCCTACACTTAAGAGTTGAGAAAATCTGGGGTTTGGTTTGACTTCATGGATTCATGGTGACCGCAGCTGCAGGTGGCGTTTTGCACCACTCTTTGTTGGACTTGGATGGCCCCTTACAGAAGGTGGGACTCAGGTCTCTGTCATCAACCTGTTTCTACCAGCACCCTCAAAATGATCTGTCACAGGATAGGAGCAGCTGAAATGGCTTTCCCTTTGGCGTGTTAGACTACAGGAAGTTATCTGGTTGAAACTGGAAGATGGGACACCTAGCAAAAGGGGTTAAAATCCTCTTAGGCTGACCTTGTGGCATAGCCCTAGCTAAGCCTGTGACTGTAACTTTGAAGAAGGGTGGCTGCAGGTGTGTGGGTATGTGATTTTCAGGTGGTGTGTATGTGGTAGCTCATCTGAACTTGGCAGTGAGATTCCGGCTGAAATAGCAACTTTGGGTGGATGATTTTCAGTTTTAGTGAATTTATAGCTTAATTGGTAACTTGCTGTTTTAACTCGGGTGCACATGTGGCAAAGGCAACTGGAAGCTATTGGACTTTTTCTTCTCAGCATTGGCAAGCTCAGGGACAGCTTTGATGTGCAAAGCTTTACAACGTGATGCTGCCAAAGCATCAGTAATGCTTCCAGGTATACAGTATTTCATTTTCAAGCAGAGATGATGTAATCTACAGAATAATCCATGTTTAAAGCTAGTGGAATTGAGGCGTTGTGATACCTGATCTCCTATATTCTGGTGGGAAGACTCAGAGTTGCTGTTCTGATTCATGGTGCAGCCAGGCTGTATTTTATGTCACTTTCGTGAATTTTAGAGAGTGCCAGAAAATAAATTCTTTTTGGAGTGTGCCACATTGTCAGGGAGAGGAGCTCCTATGGGATAAAAAGTCTGCAAACAAGAGAATTGCAAAAGGGCCAAGACAAAGGTATATATTTATGTTTAACCGTGGTTCCCTCTGAAAGCTCTGTGGTAAAAATAGCGAAACCCAGGCAAGGCTGCAAGTCTGAGCCATGTCTCACTTTCATCTCTGTGGTGCTAAGAGCAGGGTGTGAATCGCTTGTCTTGTCTCCGCACACAGAAAAATGTATTTTTAATGGAGTCAAAGCAACAGCCCCATGAAAGCATTTCCCAGTAACTCTGACAGTCATTGCATTGTCCCCATCATTCTCTTCAGTCGTGGGACAGGGGAAATGTGCAGAGATGTCTGCAGATGTCTCTTTATTTTCCCTGTTGCCACTCAACCCTTATAGAGTTTTGCCTGTATAGGTAGACAGGGAGATATCCTGGGAGTTCATGGACTAATTTTGTCTGTGAGCTTGAGGGTTTTTTTGAATGAGATATTTCTGTGTTTTTTGCTAAATGTGGCTTTGGGGTCTGTTTTGTCTCCTGGTGATTTCTGTGAAAGCACAGTTGGACCTCACATGCTTTGTGGTGCACATGGTCAAATGTTTTCTGTGCTTTTTCTAAGCAGGGTTTGTTACCATCTTAATTTCTGCATGGAGCTGGCGTGTTGGTGACTTTACCACTGGCTGTTGGTGGCTAGCAAAAGCACTCTGTCCAAATACTTACAGAGACACTCAACTAGCCGCAGTAGTGTTGTCTGGGTGGTCTGGTTCCAGTGCCTGTTAGAACAGATGGGATTTACTGGTGAACCCCAGGGCAATAAATCCGTACCATGTTTTCTCCATTGTAGATTGTATAAGAGAGTTGGTGTCACAGCTGCTTACTCAGCACATTTGAGCCAAACCCATGTGTAGTATAGAGACTGACCAGAGAAAACAAATGTTATGGTAGCAGCTTGCAGCTCCTGATGCCAGTGGGCAACAGAGGAATAACTTTATATACCATTATGGCCTGCCCATCCGATGGGCACCATGTCCATTAAAGTCCTGAATCGGGAGAAGCATCCAGTGCTGCTGAGACCAGCCGCTGTGCACAGCACAGTTGATGGGGTGCCTGAGGTACTGCCAAGTCCTGGCTCCAGCACTGCCTGGGTCCTGACGTGAGCCAGGCTGCCCTCCCACTGCTTGCTTGAGAAGATCAGATAGGGTAAAACCAGAGACTTTACCAAAATAATCTGGACTTGCTTACCCCACCAAAATTGTGGAACAAATACAGACACCTCCAGGGGAGCTTTTTTGCATGTAGCTGCTATCATCCTTATTTGTCTGATCATTTTTTCTAAGCCCCAAAAAGAGGAAACTACTGTTACAAATGCTTGGAATTTCCTCAGTACGTTGTTCAAACTGTGACTGTTGCACAGAGTTGTAATTTTCTATTTCTGTATGTCAGACAGCAATTGTGGCTTGTGCTAAGTTAGTATTATCATGCATATGGCTATTCCTTCCTTGGGCTCAAGGCGAGGGATGACAGGCTGCAGTGCTGGGGGGGAGGCAGGAGGGCAGATGGGGCAGTTCGGGCCCCTCCCAAGCTTGTGGTCATTTGGTCACGATGTTCCCCCTCCCCACCAGTCCTGCCCATACCCCTGTGTTTATGGTGGGGATGTGCAATAACATGGAAAGATGCAAATGCAATACTGAACTTCCTTCTAAGCTGTGGTTTTTATGCCTTCTTCATGTTGTCTTCACTGTAAGATCTCTTCTCCCTTATTCCCTTTTTTTTTTTTTTTTTTTTTTTTTTTTTGAGGGGCTGGTGGGAGAAGAGTGTGTTGTCCTACTTTTTCTCTTTCAGCTTTTATTGTCACCTTGTGTCTTCTTTCTCACAGGAACTGTTGTCATTCCGGCCTTACAGCTGAAACACGAGGAGAACTCTGCTGCTTCTGGGCTTGTCCTACACTTTCTTGCTATATTTTGGGGAAATGCCTCTCTTGCAGAGTTTTGTTGTTCCCCCATCAGTACACTCTTACTTCCTCATCCTTCTTGTCTTTTAAAAAAAATTTTATTTGTATTCTATTCTTTGCTTCATTTCTTTGCACTGACTGCTACATCCTTTGGTTCATCTCCACTAACTCATCTATTTATTTTTTTTTTTCTCTCTTTCCATTTCCAACTGAATTTGTTTCCTGGATCTGAGTTGTTGGGTCTCAAGTACCCTGCATGCACAGCCTGGGAGGGAGAAGTGGAGAGCAGTGGGCTGCTGCTCCAGCTGGGGAGCCAGCAGTGCTTTCATGTCAGAGTGATGTGTGTCCTAGAGTAGCTCAGGGTTTCCAGCCAGGACGTGTTTAAACCATGTGACTGACTCTTGTTTTATGAATTGGGCGATGTGCCCATAGCTCTGCAGTCAGCTGTAGTGAGATAGAAGATGTGTCTCTTCTTTGGATCGTATTGCAGCAGTGGAAGTGGGCCACCTGGTATCTTCTCCTCCAGCATATGAGAGAAATGGAGAGGAAGTCTGTGGTCAGAGCACCAGATCTCCGCTTGTTAGTGCTCCAGAGCTCTTGTTTATTTATCAGCATGCACAAATGACTATTGTGATGACCTTTCTCCACTTGTATTTGAGCTGATGCTGTTAGCAGCTGTATTCTTGCTCCCTGCAGACTTCTGAGAGCTGCCCTGCCTTGTGCTCAGGGCTTGGCAGAGAAACTGTAGTAGTTATAATTTTGCTATTGTCATTAGAATTTTGTCCTCTCCTGCTTTTATAATTTTTGTGTAGAATTTTGATGAACCCAAAAATCTTGTAAGATGCAAAAAAACCCCAACAACCAAACCTCTAGCAGTTTGAAGTCTTTTTTTTTTTTTTTTTTTTAAATCTCCTTTATTTCTAGGTGCCTTTGTTGTCTGCTGGACCCCTGGTCTGGTCGTCTTACTGCTTGATGGTCTGAACTGCACGTACTGTGGGATTCAGAATGTTAAAAGGTGGTTTCTTCTCCTGGCCCTGTTGAACTCTGTCATGAATCCAATAATTTATTCATACAAAGATGATGAGATGTGGGGTACCATGAAAAGAATGATTTGCTGCTCCTCTGAGGATAAGAGCCAGGACAGACGCTCGTCACGGATCCCCTCGACAGTTCTCTGCAGGAGCACGGATACCTCAGGGCACTACATTGAAGATGGCATTATTCAAGGGACAATTTGTGGAAAAGGAGATCTTGGTGACAAAGAAAACTCCTGAGCTATTCAATGGACTGACTTGGCTGGAAAAGGAGAGGGGGAAGGGAGAAGTTTTGTAAGAGAAGATTGACTGGCAAAGCTAGTAAACAATATATCCACTTTGTTCCAGAGCCTAAACTCCAGTGTTAACAAAAGTTCTTATAAATAATTGCCTGATGGAAAAACACTTTGTAATGAAGAAAACTTTCTGTGCTGCCGTCTTTCTCCTTTTTTTATTTTAAGTACATGAAATTGTTTTTTTGTATGAATGGAATAAATACATCTCAGAATTCTTGTACATGGAAACAAAATGTAAGCAATGTAGTGAGACCCTCCTTAGGCTCCTACAGAGAGAATAAACCTGCCTCACTGGGCAGGCTTAGCATTCATTGAATATTTATGCTTTCAACAGTTTCTCTGCATCTTGAGGAAGATCATAGGCTTGATTGGACAGAATTGTGACCTGTTTTCTTGGTTTATGAAGTTTCACAAAATAGTTCATACTTACCTTCTCTCTTCCTCCTTATCTTGCTTTCAAAATAGGTAGTTTGATGGTTAATTAAAGCTATGCCAGAAACCTGGCTGTGATGGGAAGCCCAGACCAGACACCAGTGTGCATGAGTATGTCCAACCATGAATTTTCAGGATCTGAGAGTACATAAAGCACAAAAGTCATTATTACTTCCATAGTGGGGTGAACGCTGCAAGGAGATAGATTGCACGCTCTCCTGCTGTTGTATATGCAGACCTTGGGAGTGGATTAACAGAGGAGCAGTGTGGCTGTGTTCATTATGCTCGGTTCTTACTTCCCCAGATAACATCAAATGAGTGTGCTCACCCCTCTTTAACTGCTATGCCACTGAGAGAAATGAAATCCAAAAGTCTGTTTTAAGAGGGCAAGCTTTTAAGGGAAGTTTAAATATACATATAGAGAGGTTCAATCAAGCTATTTAAAATATAAAATAATTTACAGGAAAAAAGCCTGAAACCAACCTAAACCCCTACAAGACTACAGTTTGAATTGATTGTTTGACCTTGTCTGGACCACATTTAACCTGATTTGCAAGCTGATCTTGCTAGAAAGTACTTGAAGAGGCCATGAAACAGCAAGCAGTGAAGGGCTTTCAGCATTGTGACTAATTAAGTCTAGTGTCGATACAGCTACAGCCCAAAAAGTTTTGATTTACGGAGTATGCTTTAATAGAGGATCCAGCAATTAAAAGCTCAAGGGAAAAGTTTTTAAATTTAAACTTTTAAATTAAAAATCGGAATGTAGATTTCTCAGTACTCTAAAAACCTGGCTCCTGCTGGCTGGTTTAAACAGCTGTGAGCTCCCTGCTACCCATCTTAATTTCAAGAGGAATTACCTGTGCTTTCTCCCAGAGGAGGTCTGATGCCTGTTATTAAAACAGGTGATCGTGACCAGAGGTCACTTTGGAAAGTTGGGAAGTTTTGAATACTTGGAATTGTCAGTGAACACCACTAAGAGCATGTTGCATGAGGCAGAACGATGAAGATCAACTGTGATCTGGGCAAATTCTTCCCTTGGTGCAACTTGCGTGTAGTTACCTGGACTCTGTTGGTCAAAGCAGAACAAGTACTTGGCTCAAGGGCCAAGATGCAGTTTTGTAGAAGGCACTGGGGGATTTCATAGCAGGCCTTAGCTTCTGAACACAGCAAGCCCCTGTTCAGAGAGCTCTCACATAATACATTACCTTGTAGGGATGTGGCCTAACATTTCAAGGTAGATGCTGTATTTGAGTAATGCTAAAAATGTTTACACATGTTTTTTGCCATTATAATGCAATGTTCTTGTGCAAATACTACTTCATTAGTTTGGTGTTTTGAGAAGTATGCAAAGTGGTGCTTTCTAGAGCCGGTGGCATTGCAAAGGCATAGCATGCAAGCGTTCCTGTCCCTACAGCTACCTACAGTGCACAGTTTGTGTTAACTAGGCTGAAGCTCCATATACAAAGCTAGTGGAAAATAAAATGCTACTTCAAAATAAAGTAGTTGTTTTGTTTCCTGTTTGGATGGTGAATGAACATTACTCGGCGCAACAGTCAGCAGTAAGTGGCTGCTGTTACTCTTGCTCATTTCCACAGATCCATCCAAGCTAAAACTGATCAAACTGCAGAAAAAAGTGAAGAAGGGAAAATGTTTCATGTTACTATGAGGTGGTGTGAGGGGAGAGATGTTTTAATAACATTTTCATGTTTACCGGCAGTACTAGGCAGTACTTGCTTGAATCAGGCCCTGAAGAGAGCTTGGAAGAAGATCTGGAACATCAGCAGCAGTGGAGAAAACACTAGGTCTCTCCTGCAGAGCTTGGGATTCAGGCTGCAAAATAACTGCATGTGGATGATTTTTCCAGGTAAGGAGGAAAAGGTAACTCCTGTAAAAGTAAAGAACCACATTGTTTGTAGAGCACCTCATACAGTGGACTCCTGGTCTGGATTAAGATCTGGGAGGTATTATCAATCTTCAACTACAAGTAAGTGGGAGGATTTGAGGTCTGTGCTCTTACTCTTTTTCTCATTAAAAAAACCCCAAAAAACAAACAAACAACAAAACAACCTCTCCAACAAACTAATCCTCAAAAGCTTACAAACTTGTGCTCTGTGAATGGTATTATTTTGCAATGACATGCCCTCTATTTTGGCATGATGCTTCCCTCAGAGCCGCTACCTCATTGTCTACTACTATAAACTACAATGTGACATGACTGGAACAGGAAACTTATCTTGCATCAAACTTTCCTACAAACTGCTACAGCAGAGACTGTATAATGTTTCCTATATCAAACTGTCTAAACATCCAGCTACTCATGTAGCAGGGATTTTCTTTTTAACTCCATAAACATTTATCAGAATAGTTTGTCTCAAGGAAAACATTAAAGCACTATTTGTACTTGAGGGGAAAAAAAAAAAAAAAAAAAAAGGGAAAAGCAAAGGGCAGTTGGTGAAGGCAAGTTCTACAGGGTTTCCCTGTTCTCTTTTTCGCTAGTATCTTAGAATAACAGATAGCAGTATCTGTTTTCTTTGTATGTGCCTGCTCCTTTTTATGTATGCCAGCATACTGATGTGTGAGGTGAAATTCATTCTTCTGGGGAAGGCTTTAGGATGAACACCCACAGAAGCCTGAGGACATTAATTCTTAAGAGGCAGAGAAAGGCAAGGGTAGAGTTACCATTAAGTTGGATAGTTACAAGGTTTTGCATGTTCCTGGTGATGCTGGAGGCCTTTCTGTGTCTGAAAGAGCCTCGAGAGCTGCTGCATTGCAGGCAGATACTTCTAACACAACATCTTCACAGCAATTATGGTTTGAAAACCTTTGTGATACTCTCCTCCTTTTGCTTCCCTAGCTGCTTGTCTTCCAAACCAAATGCTCTTCTAGTTGATCAGTGGGTCCAGGAAGAAACGGTCCACAGCTTTTCCCAGGGCAAAGATGTATGGTCTGTCCTCTGTGGTTAGATCTCCCATAAAGCCTGCGTGGGCACAATCATTAGAGATGCTTTTCAGAGAATTATTAAAAGCTGAGAACGATGGGGTTTTCTTTTACATGATAAATCTTTTGAATCTTTCTGGATAAGCAGCTAGACTGATAGTTGTTTAGTAACTATGTGCATGGGAGAGAAGTTTCTCTAATATCTGTGCTGTCAGTTTGACCTAGGTGGTGTGGGTGAGTCGTCCCTCTGGGAGAGCAGCTGAGTTGCTACAGCTTGAGTGGCTCTGAAGCATGGCTTCTCCATTGCTTTGGGGCTGCTTTACCATGACTACTTTTCTCTCAGTGCAGGTTTTGGTTTGGTTTTTTTTTTGTTGGTTTGGTGTTTTTTGGGTTGTGGGTTGGTTTTTGGTTTTTTTTTTAGTAATTACTGCAGATTTGTGAAATACATCTGTATTTGTGCATATAACAGCTTATGCATGTATCTGTGGACTGCAATAATTACGGAATCACAGAATCATCAAGGTTGGAAAAGACCTTGAAGATCACCTAGTCCAACCATTAACCTAACACCATTCTCAACTACGCCACATCCCTAACCGCTGTGTCAACCAATTACTGCAGCTATGTGACATGGTGATGCCTCTCTCTGATCAGATCTATATTTTATGTATGTTTATACATGTTTGGCTTTTGTTGGGGTCTTTTTTTTTTTTTTTATTTTTAATTTAAAACTCTTCTAAATAGCAGTTAACTAACTATAGGAGCAATAATTCTCATATGTTTCTTTCACAGTTTTAATGAGCTCAGCATGAAGATTTCTAAACTACCAGTTATGGGAAGCTGATGGAGGAAGGGTCATTTTAAACTTGTATTTCTTATGCTCTTTCCCTATAGTTCTGGCTATTGGCCACTATCCTAGCAGATACAGTGCAGAGTCAGCCTTTGGTCTGGCCCAAAGCAACTGCTGCTTGCAAGATTAGAGCCAAAAAGTGAAAACATATAGAAATGTTGAAAAGAAGGTGGCAGGGAAATTCTGTTATTTATCCTAGCCTATAATTCTAATGAGTGTTTTAAATCACTTGAAAGAAGTGATCCCACTTTTCCCCTTGCGCCCACTCCCTCCTTATGCTGATGCATCCATTTGTGAGACCATATGGTGAACTGTAGTGGGTCTGAAAAATAACCCTAGATGATATACATTGCTAGTAACTAGAGAAGATTTTCCACTTGTCATGAGCTAGCAGCTGCATTATTTCCTTAGTTTATTATATGGAGTCACACAGATTATTTGTTTTCTAGAAATCCTTGTCCTCCTTTAATGCTCCACTTTGTAGTGACTATGCATTGTTCTAGCGGGAGAAAAGGAAAAAAAAATCCATCTGGAAAGAAGGAATTAGGTCATGATAATCTCCCCTGCCCTGCCACCCCCCAGGTCCCCCCTCCCACCCTAGGTCTTTTGGAAGATAAGGAATTTAGACACTTCTATGATTTGAGCCATTCTTCAAAACATCCTGCTTATCTTTCAAGTAATAATTTGTCCCTGGGCTTCTTTTATATGTCCTTTCTATAAAATTGAGGGTGGTTTTTTCATTGCAGCAGGCAGAAGCATCTGTTTTCTTCCAACCTACTTAGAAGTGCTATTTTGCAGTCCATAGGTATGCTATTTTGAATTGTCTTGTATATGGATCTATGTATCTTCTCCTGTGTGTGTTGAAATAAATACATTTTCAAATGAACCTCTGCTATGTTTACCACAGACAACTGTGCTAGAACAGCTTTTTTCCAAACTAGCCTTCGCTATTATCCCAGTTGTGTACTTAGGACTCTGATGTACAGCCCTACAAGAAAATCAACATGCTGAATAAGAAAAGCACAGATCACTTATTAATCTTTTCTCACCAATAGTTGTATTAATTAAATGTTAGCTTCATCAAAACCATAGATATGGTCTAACTTTTCTAAAATACCCCCAGAAAATGAACAAAAATTCCCATTTAAAAACCCATGACAAAACAAATAAAACACCAGAAAAAAATTTTTTTGCGTATATGTAGGCCAGGAGTAAGTAAGCATACTTATCTTCCCTGTCCTTTAGTTTACCTGGCTTGCTTTGATATATATGAAAATAAAGAAGTTGTGTTTCTGAACACAAGTAATTGCTTGGGGTTTCAGTAGGTGATCTCCTGGGGATGTGCTTCTCATCTAAGAAGTTCTTTAGCTTTCCTCCTAAAGCTGCTGTGGAAGGAGATGGGTCTGGGAGCATTGTTGTTGAGCTCACCCAATATTGCATTTTGTATATATAATAGTATAGTTTATAATATATATAATTATACAATAAAATTTGTGTATAATAACTAAGAATATCTACTGTCTTGACCCTAAATGTTAAGATTCTCCTGCATATGCTAGACTCTCATAGTGCTGTAGGGTTAAATTTATCTCCAGCTTCTGCTTACATTTATGCAAACAAATGCTTGGTGTGTTGGCTTTAATTAGGTTTCTATTAGGAATATGTTCAGTTACTAATGGATGTCAAAATGCACGGGAGTGAAAAGGCTTGACCTCCAGAGATGGAAATGTTATTAATGCTTAAATGATTCTATTCAAATTCCAGTTAACGCATCGGTTGTTATGAATGTCGGTGTATTTGTTTGTGCAGTGCACTTCGATACTGGTCTGGGATTTTCCCACAGGTATAAATGAGTTAATTTAATTAGAAACATAAAGTTCTGTGCCTATAGGGATAAAGGGACTGTAGACTGTGAACTCGCAATTGCTTACCCACATGCTTAGCTTTAACTTTCTGCACAGTTGCATTGCTTTCAGTAGACTCTTTTCTGTGAAAGTTCGTGTGTGTCGGCATTTGTGAGATGAAGACATTTAATGTCAAGTTCCTGCTATATGGGAAACTGTCCCTCTACCAGGAGGCACAGCTGCAGCGAGCTGGCTTCCTTCACTCACCAGTCCCTCATAGACACAACTGTTGATTTTAAAGAAGAAACATTTGGGCCAATAAGCACAAATTTACCATGTTGGATTATGTCCCAAATTTGATCTACATTGTTTTGTTCTATTTTCTCTTTATAATCTCTTTGCACAGTTCATGTAATTTTTTGTGTGTTCTGCTTTGTTCTTCAAAGCACAGATTAAACCACACTTTTTCTCTAAACAGATAAATTCCAGAGTATTGGGTCCTAAAGCAACCCTCCAATTTCACAGACCAGAGAGCCACAAAAAGAAATAAATATGGTTGAGCAGAGATTTTAGTCTTGGGTTTTTTCAAGGTCAGAATAACAACAATAACAAAAAAAAGGGTTATGTTTGCATATATTAGTAAAAACGTTGGAGAATAATACTTTGGCAAAAGAGAAGTAGATTGTAAGCTTATGACTGATTTTTGCAATTAAAATGTAAGTTGGGAGTCCTAGACTATTAATTGGTGAGTTTTCTGAACAGCAGAACTGAGGAAATCTGGTTTCCAATTGACTTCTCTGAACTGGAGTAAAGCTGCTGCATGCATCCACCTCCTTCCCGGTGTGAGGTGATCCAGGCAGGAGGGTGATCTCCTGAACCCCTTAACCTGGCAAAGCTCCAGCCTGTTTCTGTCTCTGTGGGCCCCAGGAGCTTTGCTGATTCACTGAAATTAAACCAAACCCAAGGATGGAGGAATTTCAGCTGAACACGGCATGAGCTCTGGCTGCTGATTTTCCGGCAAGTGCTTGAGCTCCCTTTCCTCAATGGTGACCGAGGCTGCACCATGGTCCTTCCTTCTGTGTAGTCAGAAGCAGACACTCCTCTATCCAGCTGCCTATTTTCCCAAAACCTGTTGATGAGGCAATACCTTTAGATCTCTTCCTCTCAGCCAAGTTTTATTGAAAGTGACTGATGATTTCAGAAATTATGAGGGACTAGTCAGGCGAAAAGCAATACAGCTGCACAAGCCTCATTCCTTTCAGAAATCAGGATAAAACCATTTTCTGGTTCAAGCAATATAAGTCATGGATGCAATTTTATACTTGCCTGTGCGTAGGTGAGGGCTCCCTGGGGGAGGATGACGGCAATCCCCAAAGCTGCTTCACAGCAAATCCCCAACACCCTAATATCCCACCACTACTGTGCCTCTACTCATCTTCTCACCCAGTCAGTGATGGGAAAAACAAGAATCTGCCATCTTTATCCCATTTTATAGCTAGCAAAATTATTAAGGAATTATTGAGGTGAAGTAGTTTTGACTCCCTCTCTCTGCAGGAGTATGAATGTGGCTTGTGGTACTCTAAAAGGTAGCAGGATGACTTGCAAAGAGCTATGAGTCCATCTGTAAACACACAGTTATAAATGAAGGAAAATCAGGCTCCTATGCTTGCTCAGCCTGTGCATGGTCTGTTCGCTTTGTGATGGTCGGGTTTCAGAGGTTTTGCAAAGTGGCTTGAGAATTTGCTTCTGTGCGATATTGACTCTTCACTGGGCTGTTCAACTAACAGTGTGGTTGTAAGCCCTTTTAGTCTGAAAGGGAATGAGCCATCCCAGTGGTGCTGTGGGTGTTCACAGCCTCAGCTGCCATGTTCAGGGGCAACAGGACCAGGGTACTGGCATTCAGTGTCCAGACACAAGAGTAGGAAGCTTGAAGGAACAGTAAGAGTTGACACCTCAATATCTCAAGGGATTTAAGCCCAAATGACTTGCTGAGGGTTGCCAGACAGGAGTCTGATGGATGACAATTCACTTCTCTCTGTCCCCTCTTCTCTTGCCCTCTGTCCCTTCTCCTGCAACAGCAGCACATGCTTCACAGTTGAAGTGCAAAGAGCTTTCAGCAAGTAAAGCCAAACGTTGATTAGAAGAGGTGCCAGGGATGAGATAACACTTGGATTTGGTATGTGCAGCTCATCCTCCCCTGTGGCAGTCACACCAAATATTTAGACTTGCTACAATAATTTCCTGCGAACTGATATCTGCTAATTTGATACAAATGGTAGCAACAGGCTCCGTCAGGAGCTGTCCTAAAGAGTTGTTGATTCATTTAGTCCCACAATGAAGATTGTTGTGAGCTATTATTTCAGAAGGCAAGCTGGATACAGCATGTATTTGTATCAACATGCCAAAGATGACATAACTGGTGCCTCGCCCAGCCCAGCACAGTGGGTTTTTTCCTGATGCTTTATTTGGTCTCCATGTTTGGCTGGTAGACAAGAAATGCTCTTGTGATGTGTTATCTTTACAAACAGTAGACCAAAAACATTCTCTATGAGGGGCTGGCACCGCTGTCTTCTGCTCACTTGATTTCTGTGCACCTTTATTCTGCATAGATTAAAGTGGGAGACATCACTATGAGAATAACCACCTTGGGCTTCCTGAGATGCTGCGGTGACTGGGACTGCCTGCCCACCAAATGCAGCTGGGAGTTCCTTACAATTCCTGCTATGTTTTGGAAGCATGAGGAGAGCAGTGGGTGGCCTTGCTGATGGAGTCCTGCTGGTCCTGGTCAGTCGGTGTGCAGTGGCGTGTTCCCACCTGCATGTGGGCTCTTCCCAGGTTCTGCAGCAGTGCTCCTCTTGGAGAGCCCACAGGCACTAATGCATCTTTCCAATTATGAGGTTTAAAGTTTAGTAGCTTTAGTTTTTAAGGAACATTTTTGACAGTGTCAAAGTTGAAGCAGCTGGGGCTTTCTTTGATCCAGGAGTGAAGTTGACTCAGCTCTGCTTTGCCCAGTTTTATTTAAAGACCATGACTACCACTTCTGAAATGTTACTTGCAAATGCTATATTATTACGTTATCTTCTTTTCCATCTGTGAAATGCCATGGTTCCAGCAGCAAAAATACCACTGTCTGACAGTAGCAGCTGTCAAAGGTCTTATTTAGACTACTTCAAAAAGTAGTAAAACCTGATACCACTAACGATAAGCCAAGTTTTGTTACAATAAAACTTTCTTTGGATGTGATTTTAGGAATGTTACTATTTATAGCACCTCTGGATTTTTACTCCTGCATAGGAGGGAGGTTGCACACATCTTTAATTTTAAGTAGAAAATTATTTGCTTATTCCTGGTTTAAACAATGTTACGTTATTGTATATAACCCATGTACAAATATATAACCCTCTGTGTAAATCTGTCCTCAGCATTCTGCATGGTTGTTCCCAGTGCTGGGAGATAGCACCAATGACCAGGCTGTTTCACACAGGATGAAAAGGTATCGCTTGGGCCAAACCCACCTCTCATCTTCTGTGTAACCTGAATGACTTCATGACAAATCAAAAGTCAAATTATTTACTATAGCTTGTGAAGCAGGAGGTGCCCCACATATCACTTAGAAGTGAAAATTACAATTCTGTAGTGAATAGTGCATTTAAGTATGAGTGATAATCGGGACAAAAAATTAAATGAAGCATTGCTTATATTAATTGAATAGTTCTGAAGACTTCTTGAAGTCAGGTGTCCCATTAAGAAGCATCGCCTAATGGACTGTATTTTCCGAGGGAGCCTTGCAGCCTCGGCCCGGCATGAGGAAACCACCACAGAGGTTCCGCAATGCTGTGGCACAGCAACACACCTGGAAAATTACTGAAGAGCACAGTTTTCCTGAGCATAGTAGCCTGGCAGGGACAGGGCTTTGCTGTGATGGCCACTAGCTGCTCTGGGGGTTGGGTCTGCCCCACATGGAGGCACAGAGGTGAGAGGTGCCCTACGGCAGGTCCCAGTCCCAGGAGAGCTGGAAGACATGGCAGCAGTGCCAGCAGCTCTCGTGGCATTGCATGGGCATCTCCCTGCTCAAGGCCAGGGATGTGCACTGGAGAAATGCATGTTTTAAGGCTAAGACCAGAGGTGGGAGGGGGTTGTACTGGGGCCGGGGCTCTTGCTGGTGGCAACCACTGCAATCTGCTGTCAGGTAAGGCACATTTTTGGTGTGGGTTTTTTGTGCGGTTTTTTTTTTCCTTTTCCCCAACAGCACTAGCACGCTTGATGCTGCCATGGGGCGGCCGACGGGAGCTGCTCCAGGGAGTGGCACGGCATGTTCCCTGCACGGTACATGGTGCTCCCGGGGCCCACCCTCACCCGGGCCCGCCGGGATGGCCCAACGCCTCGGCGGCATCATTGTTTGGTGCCTGCTGGCTGTGTGCCACCCCGAGGTCTCTGTCACCACCCCCGGGGCTCTCCCATGTAGAGCTGATCCTGCCCAGCCCCTCGAAGCCCCTCACCTGGGGTACAGGCAGGGGGCTGACAGGGTGGTTTAGGGGGAGGGCAGGCAGAGGAGTGGGAAGATGGGGCTGTTGATAAGGCTCCAACCGCCAAACCGGTCTGAAACCGTGTGATTTGGCACAGCACAGGGCGCTGTAGCTAACAACACAAAAGATGAATAATTGCAAATCGTGGCATTCATTCTCCCAATTTAAAAATGATTAAGCTCTCGGTGAGGGCAGGCAGCTGCAGGTTCGTTCTGCCTTCGTCCCCCCGGCAATGGTTAAGGTGGCAGTGACGTCTGGCGGGACGCCGGTGAGCGGGCACCTCTCCTCCTCCAGCAGTACCCTTGGCCCCAGAGCGGGGCTGCCTCAGGGCCTCGTTGCGCCCTGTCCTGATGGTGGATTTCGGAGGGGATAAGTGTGCAACGCGAATGCCAAAGGTTCTCCTTCTCCTGCTGCTCATTTGTCCACCTGAATTAGCGGAGGGGATATAAAGCTGCGATGTGGAGGTAAGTCACAGCCACGGCATGTGCCTGCCTCAAGGAGATGGCAATGAAAGGGACAGGAAGGGAGAGCATCAAACATCGGTTCAAAGCAGGCATGCCCAGGCCAGCGCTCTGCTCTGCTGCTGCCTTCTGTCACTTCACTAGCCGTGGGGCCAGCGCTTTAGAGGGGTTTGTGGACTAATGGACCTGCCTAAATAGACTTTAGTTCTGTATTTAAAAATAGCAGGTATGTTTAACTAAAATGAAATAGCTAATGGCTGAGGGCAGAGAGTTTTTTATAATGTTAGTGAAGGGGAAAGTAAAAATAAAAGAGCTGGTTTACAATTAGAAAACAGTAACCTATATAAAACTATATCTTATCAGGACTCTCTTATCTAATTTTACATTCTCCTTCAGTGCTTGTGAGGTACAACATGTGCCTACAAGTGAACATGTCCTTGAAAAGGAAGCAATAGCTGCTTTGAGTTACTGCAAAGGGCTCACACTGAATAGGAAATCCTGAGGACACTGCTAGTAAGTGTGGAAATGTTGATTTTGGGACTGCTGCTGTATATTTTGAGCAAAGGGGGTGTGTGAGTGTTGCCATTAATCCACAGGGATAATGCTTTTGTATGGCTAATGTGGCACCTCCTAGAAGCAGGAGGCTGAAGCTAGAACAGGAGGGAATGAAAGCACCAGTGTTTGCTCAACACTCCTTTCCTCTGGCTGCTGAAGGTCTTTTAGTCCCTTCCCCACTGGAGTCTAAATGTCTGCCAGCTCCTCTCAGAGTTGCAGCATTGCTGGCCAAGGAAAATTAGTTATTTTCTTTTGTTTTCCAAATTTTTTCCCATTTCACCAAAAAACCCTTTGCAAATTACCACACTGGCTGTGTGGCTTCTTTTTATTTGCCTTTGCTGCAAGGCTTGCAGAAGTACCTCCCCAGCTAAGCCTTTACAGCAACAGGTGATGTTTCATTGACCTTCAGCACTGGTAATCTTGGGGAAGAGGTGAAGTCTGGGATAGTGAGCAAAGCATAAGATTGCTAAGCATGTGGGAGAAAATGCTGCCTAATGGAGCAGCAGTTGCAAGTCAAGGGTGAAAAGAGTTACAGCGGACCTGGGAAGGGCTGGTATTTATCTGTTGCTTCCTTTGTCTGCATGTGGGAGAAGTGAGGGATACATCAACAAATAACATCAGAGCACGCCCTCAAAGCATAGCACTCTCAAAACCTGCATAAACTATCCAGGCAGGCAAATTACTTCCTGTGAAGAGCAACTCCAGATTATCCTTTAGTGGGGAAGTCCAAGTAGTGCATGGAGGGGCTGTCCAGAGCCAACGAGCTGCTTCAATATGGCAAAAAAATGGCAAAGCTACAAGGTGTTTATTGAATGCAAGGTACAGCACTCATCTTTGCACAGAGTCTCGCAGAGCTGCTCCCTTAGGGTCGCCCTACTGCATGTATCTGCACAGGAGGGGATAGCATCTGTACGCAGGCTATCAAAGTTCATTTGGCATTGCATAAAACACGAAAGCTTATTTCAGGTGCTCTGTGATGCACACAAGCCTTGAACTATCTGTGCATCTCTCTTGAGGTTTCTTCCTGCTGTATGAGATTATGTTCACAGCTTCCAAGCACTGTTGCAGAGTTCTTTTGCTTTCTCTGGAGAAAGTTGAATGCAGTTGCCTTTCACTTTACAGGGAAAATAAGGCTAAAAAAACCCACAGCAAGAATTTTGATAAATTCTTGGCATCTCCAATGATTATACTTAGTAGCATCTGTCCAGCCTGTTAGCACCCCATCTGCACTATTAGCTTTCAGCGCTCTTCTTAGCCACCAAATACTGCATTGCTTGGGAAATCCCTGCTCCTGAAGGCTATGAGTGCCTGCTAATCCTGAGTCCTGACTTGCACAGATATCATTACATTTTACTGTATATGCAGAGGTCTTATTTTTGAGCCTTCCTTCTCAGTAATTTGGCTATATTTTCTAGAGAAAATAGACCCCAAATGTTTGTTCTTTTAATAAAGAAAAGCAAGGACCACCTGAGCTTTCATCTGGAAAAACAGTATTCTCCAGAAGCTTGAAAAGAAATGAGAGGTGCTAAGTTTTGTTGTGTTGTGTTGTTTTGTTTTGTTTTGTTTTTTTTCCCCAAGGCACATTTCCATGCCTTTTCTATCATCTCTTGCAAGAATTAAAATATTGCATACTGATCTATGATTCATACCTCTGTCATGCAGGTTTGAAAAGCATTCAATGCATCTTACTGTTAGGACTCATTCTTGCCTGCGTTGTTCTCTCAAAGATCTCTGTGTACTTTACATTATTATCAGTGTCATTCTCTGTACCTTTTTCTTTTACTCATTTCCTTCTCTTTCTTCTTTTCTTTCCCATGACATGTTTTTAATTTCTTCTATGGGCTTTCTTTTCCTCTTCTGATTTTTTTTCCTATCAGACTCTGCTTTTTCTCTTCCCATCATCATATTTTCATGAAGCCCTTTCCTCCTCAACACACATCTCTTTGCCTGCCTCAGATTCCTGTCTGTGCTCAGCCATCCTGATGGCTTTGGACACATGGTCCAGACAAGGATAATGAACAGATGGAGAAAGCCTTGTATTTCAGAGAAGAATCTAGTGCAAAAATAAAGGGCTATTGCAAAAATGAACTAGTGAAAAGTACTAGTTGCAAACTGGGTATAAAACACTAGTGTTGGGCTCTTTCAAGCAGAGAAGAAAAATGCAAGTCTTGTTCCGAGATACATCCATGGGACAACTGCAGCAGCAGCATGGGGGACAGTTGTCTTGTTTAGCTTAACAGTGAGAGGCCATATCCAGAACACTGGGTTGAATCTTCTGGACAAACTGGGAGGTATCCAGAGGACGGCAACGCACCTGGCAGTTGTAGAAAATATGACCACTGAGGAAAGGCTGAAGGAATTGAGCTGGGCACTAGACCTGTCTCATCAGGGAGGATAAACACCATTACTAAGTGTTTTAAAGGAGATGAGTGTGTATGTGGAAGCCTCCAGGTATGGTTAGTTATATTGATTTAGACAGTATAATCTTAGGTTTCTTCCACTGCTGTTTCTGGGGCTTTTCTGTATTATTGAAGATACTGATTGGGGCTGTAAAACTTTCACCCTTATTGTTTTGCAGGATGAGGTGGGAGGCTGGCAGCCACAACACAGGCCCTCATAACCACTGTTCCCAAACTCCTGGTTACGATGCCACTCCTGAGCAGTGTTATCTGTGGGTAATAAGGTTTCAATTCCTGTCCTTGAAAGGGTTAACAGCTAAACTCTCCTGAAGCAGGCTGAGGTCTCTGTGTGAGTGGGACTAAAGATCTGCAAATAATTTTAAGTTGCTGTTAAGCAGGCATGAGGGATAAACTATGCTGGCTCACATATAAATATTTGCAGTTACAAACAGGAGCAAGAGTAACTGGAGAAAAATGTGAAAGACTCATGATTTTCTGTTGTCTTTTAAAATTTGCTTTCCTGGGATGAAATACCTTTTTAAATAATTCTACAGCAACCACAGCACAACAAACCTTACATCCCCTTCCACTCAATTACTTTGACCAGCACTGAAATATTGAGTCTTGATGGCTGCCAACATTTTAGTCAAAGCACAAGAAAAAAAAAAAAAAAAAAAAGTTATGGAAATTAATACCAGACAGTTACAACGGGGGAGATACAGATATAACCTGTTTTATTATTAAAAGATAGCTCTGAGCATCCAATGAATGCTGGGCCACTCATCAATTAAAAAACACCTCAGGACCATAAAACAAGCTATGCGCTATACACTCCCATTTCAGGCAGAACAATTATAGAAAACAGCTTAAAACAGATACTAAAAATAGCAGACATCTGGTTAATAAGCATCAGGCTTGGGTACATTAGGAAATAAGAGGTTTGCCTGTTTATTTGCAGTTTCTGGCATGAAAAAATGACAGAGTTCACAAGCCTCTCTTCAGAACTGAGAGCACTGCTAGTACAAGGCTGTGGTGGGAAATTTGCAGAGATTAATGGCTGCCAGTAGCAAATCCTGTAGAAATAAACAAAGGCAGAGGTGTTAAGGGTCATCTCCTCAGAACTGGGAATGGTGAGCCTTGGACTGCCCTGCTCTTTCACCAGTACCTCATAGGTGGGGTGGAATGGGATGAAGCTCCAAGGAACATCCTAGAAGGAAAGGGTGCTAGTGCAGGAAACCCCAGGAGAGTGGCTCTGGTGGTGCAGAGCTGTCTTCTTGCAGCTCGCCACAGCCCCAGGTAAGGTGGGCCTGGGTTTGCCCACCAAGGGGAACACAAAGGCTCTTGGAGTTTAAAACAGTCAGCAAGTGAATAGGACCTATGGACCACCACATCTCCTAGGCAGAGCTGTTCCCAGCAGTATGTTCTCAAGCACTCTGTTCAGTTTAATATTAAATGACTGTGGCTTTCCTCACTTCCCCCAGGAAGCTTGGTTTGTTAGGTCCATTAGTGCAATTAAGGATTCAACACAGCAGGCCACTTGAAAAACATCAGTCCAAAGGGCGTTCTGATGTGGCTTCCCTCCACAGGAAAGGCTGCATGTGCAAAATATGAATGTCCTACTGTGGTATTTCCTGGAGAAACTTCTGCCATGAAAAAACATGGGTATTCATATGGCACTGTGGTCTGATGGCAAAGCAGAGCTTGTGAGGCTCTGAACTACAGCCAGGTTGTGCAGCAGAGCATCCTGGGGCCCAAACGCTGTCATGTCTCCCTGCCCCCTCGGGCTCAGCTCTTGCACCTTGGGGATGCTGTCTGTGCCAGAGGAGCAAGCATGGTCCCTTATCTGGAGGCAGAGCATGAATAACTGGAGGAACAGAGGCAACGATGATCACACAAAGGCAGTCAGCATGGCTCTGCATCCCGAAAATGTGCTTGCAGGTCAGTGGCATCACACACAGCTGTCTGCTGGAGGTGATGGATATCTACCATGAGCCAAATCCTACCATGGCTACTCTTGAAGAGCAGGGTGCCTGGGAGTCATTTAGGACACAAGTTGCAGCCTCCCTTAAATATCAGTTTTCTTCTCTCTCACCTGGAGGGGAGCTGGTCAGGATGTGGGGCAGCTCTGGCATCGTTTGGACCAAGCTGCGAGACAGGATTGAGTTATTTCTTGCTGTGCGGATTTGAAAGAGGCACATTCTTGTCCTGATGATAACCTTGTGCTGAATCAGAGGACAGTCAGTGCAATGAGAGGAAAAAATCACTTTTCAGGGAAAGGCTGATGGTATATGCTAGAGCTGTTAATGAGAATGTTGCCTGACTTTGGACAACTAATTTTTGTTTGATAATGTGGGAGATGATCATGATCCACTTTTAGATTTCAGTATGGATTAAGATAAGACAGCATCTCTTGATGTCAGTGGGAAATGAGCCTATTTATGCTAGACAGAATTTGGGCATGGCAAACCAGAACATCCATATGCTGCACAGTATTTTGCCACCCTCCCCGTGTACTTTTCTAGTTAGTTCCTTATAATTCAATATGCTCAAAGTAGGGGCAGGCTGTGCTGTGTTTCTGGCACTTATGCAAGCAGAAAATCCTGTTAGGAGAATAAAGCTGCCTAAGCCATTGGTTGCTTGTTGCACGATCGATGCCATCAATCACTGCCGTGCCATGGCAGCTGGGGAAGGTGCGAGTGTGCCAGAAGCATTTTGGCAAAGAGCAGTGCTGTCAGGGCTTGTGGCCACAATTTGGAGGGGGGGGGCTTTACTGCAGCAGTAAAACTGCAGCCCCTGGGCAACCACCTTGCCTGGGCCATGGATGAATGTCTTTGTGGGAAATGTGGCTGAAGGGGATGTACAGCTTCACCCCGGCCACCATGGTTTACAGCCTGGCGTGTTAACCTAGACCTTGAAGGGTTTCTGCTTGGGTTCATATGCAGGACTCTGAGCTACAGCAGCTCTTCAGCTGTTGGGGAAGGGACAGAATGTGCTTCAAGGGCCACAGCTACATCCAGCTGCTGTTCAGGCTGTAACAACCCTGTGCAGAGTGTGTACCTTCAGAGGGCTGTACTGAATCTTCAATTAGTTGAAAACCTACAAATTTTCCAGAGGCTGGAGTATTTTTCTCATACAAACTTTATTAAATTGAACAAATTCTTCCTTAGACCATCTGACCATCACATCCTCAGTCTATCCAAACTACTGTCAGTCATCACATCCCAGGGTATAAACCTAGCCAAAAACCTGCACCTTGCACTTATGTATGCGCAGTATTACATGGGCTGTCGTCTCCTGCCAAAGACCCGGAGCAAGTCAGAGCTGAGGAGAAAGGGAAAAAGCACTTAATTAAAAAAAAAAAAGAAAAAAAAAAGTTTCTGACTGTTCTGACTGCAAAGGCTTGTGCCATAATTAAAATGCAGGTATTGGAATTTCCTAGTTAATAATCATTCCTTTAAAAGACTTATTTTATGAAATCTTTAAAAAGAGAAATTGTACAACAAAAAAATCCCCACAGCCCATTAATAGGATATTTATTTCTCTGTTCCATTTAGCTAAAAGCACAAGCACTGCAGTGGAGACTAGTTCCTACAAATGCGTGGATTGTCACTGTCGGATTGCCATCAGCCATGCTCAGCACAGGAAACAAACGTCACAGCCTTCTGACAACTTTGCGATGGCTGCATCTCCCGTTGCCATGGAAATGGACCTGAGCTCACTGAAAGCTGGGTAATGGGCTCTAAAATCATCATTTCTTACATTGAAAAAATGCTGGAGGTGACATCAGGCAGCAGTAGTAATAATAATAATGTCTCAGCTTGTGGAACATAGTCTTTGTTGGTTTTATTTTATAGCAGTGTTATGTTCATGTTTGTATTTGAATTACCTGGTCAAATATAACCCTCTGTTGTAGTTTAACCCAGCAGGCAGCTAAACACTACATAGCCGTTCACTCACTCCCCCCCAGTGGGATGGGGGGGAAGAATTGGTAAAAAGGTAAAACTCAAGGGTTGAAATAAAAACAGTTTTTAATAAGACAGGAAAAGAAGGAAAACCAATAATAATAAGAGTATAACAAACAAGTGATGCACAGTGCAGTTGCTCACCACCTGCTGACTGATGCCCAGCCAGTCTGGGCCAGCTCCCCCTAGTTTTATTGTTCAGCGTGGTGCCATATGGTGTGGGGTATCCCTTCAGCCAGTTGGGGTCAGCTCTCCTGGCTGTGTGTCCCCCCCCCAGCTTCTGGTGCCCCCCAGCCTCCTCGCTGGCAGGGTAGTATGGGAGGCCGAAAAGTCCATGACTTAGTGTAAGCACTGCTCAGCAACAACAAAACATCAGCATGTTATCAACACTATTCTCATCCTAAATCCAAAACACGGCACTATACCAACTACTAGGAAGAAAATTAACTACCCCAGCTGAAACCAGGACACCCTCACATTTGTATGGCACTTACTGGTCACAGTGTTGGAGCAGTTAGATACTGCCCAGACCCAGCAACAGAGGGAACATCACTAAGAAAACGGACTTGAGGAGGAAGTTTGTTTGCTTTAACCAGACATATGGCCGCAACTGACCATTTGTTTGATCAGTGCTGTCCCGTTGCACAACCACTTTCCATTAGTCCAGAAGTATTTGCTTGATCCATTGCCATTATGATAGTTCAATATAATTATGTCCCACGTTAATGTCCTTTCATTTTGCTGTGTTCAGCAACCTCCAGCTTTGCCCTAGTTTCACAAGGTTCTTAGATATACTGAAAATGTTTGCCTCTAGCATCATAGTAACATCTTACTAATCAAACAATACTGGCAAGGAAAATTATGCTATGCAGATAAACTTGACCATGAGAATTCAAACTGTAAAAAAATTAAAGCTTTTATGGAAACAGTGTGGCTGTAGTCACAGGGTGAAGTACAGGCCTTCAAACAAAGAAAATAAGAGTTAGAAGCCATCTTCTCAGCCTATAATTTTGTTGAAAAACCTTCTATGCTTACCAAGAGTCCTGCAAAAACAAAGTGCTCATATGCCACTCTTAACTTTGATATTTTAATAGCTTGCTCTTAAAATATTTACCTTTATTGAATTAGCAGAAGAGTGATTTTTTTTTTTACTCTAATATCAGCTCTTGAGAAACAGTATTGTACACCAGAAACTATTGTGGTTTTCAATTACTGCAGCATATTAAGATATGATCTTGAAATGCTTTTAAATCTGAGCAATGAGCCTATCAATACATTATGGCAAAATGAGATGTATGCTTTTAATTTCTGAAAAAAATCTGGTTCTCTCAGAGGATCTGCAAACATCTTACATTGAAATGGTGCTGAAATTAACAGTGTGTAGGTACTCTCCACCTTAATCTGTATACTTATGGTGTGCTTATTTTTATTTACTGATCAGCTGTTTTGTGGGTAGATAAATGGGTTTTGAGGCTATTTGCTTTCAGCATGTCCCTCATCAATCCTCTGTGAAGTTAAAGAGAAAATTTTGTAACCATTTAAATCCATTTCCGGAAATCTAACTTGCCTCATTACTTGCTCTAACAGCATTATTTCCAAGCCTATGCAGAGAGTTCCTGCTTTATTTGTTTTAAAAGATGCTTAAATTTTGTCCATTATAGTTAGAAGGATCTTTGTGGTGGAGATAGGTTTGCACATTCACAGGGGATGCTGGTAATGAAGGAAGCTAGTGCTTCTGTAGTAAAAGTCATTAGGCAGGCAGCCAAATTCAGATCTTGGAGTCTTCCTCTAGGCCATGCTTGTGAGACTCAGGGTTATTTTAATTATATTGTTTCTTTCAAGCAGATTTTATAGGAAGAGTATTGCACTGTTCTCCTTCAGTGACTACTTTTTCCAATCTTTGAGGCCAAGTAAAGGATCTCTGATGGTTAATTAATTTCTGCAGAATCTTCTCACACACACTTTTGTATGGGGCTTGTATTTTAGAGTCAAGCTTGCAATTTAGAGAGCTGAGCTTGTGCAGACTGACACTTGCAGAATGAGGTTAAAGTTCTCCAAGTCACCGTCAAATCAGCACAGTGACTTTAGGTACTATTTACAGGCGCTGCCAAACTAACATGTGGTCTTTTGATGCTCAGGAGACATTGAAGACTGAAGTGGACAGGGTAAGGGTGATCTCCAGAAGAGACAGTCAGTATAGAGCTCTCTAGGAAGAGTCTTTCACAAGACCTGTCTCTCTTTCAGAATAATCTGAAACCTTTATCCCTCTTTCCTCACATTATCTCCCAGTTGCAGTTCAAATGAAGTCAATGACAGAGCTACTGACTTCAAAGCAGCAAAGTTTTGGCATTTAGAAGAAAATCACTATGAAAAATAATGATGCAATATAAACACTTCTATTATAAATGCAGAATGTAAATAACACTCTTTTATAGCACTTATTTAAATCCCCAGGCACTAGTAGAAAATAGGTCTCCAAATAACCTAAGTAGTTTGGCACATTAAACTCTCAGCCTTTACAAATATTGGTAGTGTTTCAAAGAATGCATTTTTAAGTGAGCAGTAAAAAGCAATTAGGCATGTAATTGTTGTTTTAGAGATTTAATCCAATTCCCACTGCAGTCAGTGGGAGTCTTTACATTTACACCAATGGGGACTGAGCTGGCACCTTACACATTTGAAGAGAGGGGGGAAAAAAGAAGGGTGAGCCAAACTTGTACAAAATCAGAAATGGGAGTTTCATAAGTCTACATAAAATTCACAAAATATCTGAGATAGCACACATCTATTGTTAGGCAGAAAGCATCTACTAATCACAACAGAACAAGAGCCCCCCATCCCTTCCATATGATGCCCATTCTGTCACTTGACAGCCATATAATTACATTAAAGGATAGTAAACTTTTCTGAACTTTTCAAAGAAGTTCACTCAGTTTCTCTGTCAGATGTCACAATGCACAATTTTAATTAATTGTATTTCTGTATTTGACAAGTAACACAAATGTTGTCATTAAGGCAGCATCTACAGCTGTAACAGTCTAAACTCTACAGAATTTATATTTAATTTATATTTAGGCCAGACATGAATGCTAGCAAAACAGGCAGATGAAAAGCTCCGATATATATTTTATGATGTTACTTTGATTGAAGTTTTTAAGGTGGAAATCAGAAAGATAAACTATTCAGAGCATTCACAACTACTTGTAAGAATCATGGATGGTGTATCAATATCTACGCTGTAGAGATTTGAATCCAGAATTATAAGTATGTAGTTTTCCCCTTGGTTGATGTGCAAATATGTAATGACTGTGAAGATGTACAACTCAAAACCAAGTGCCCTGGATGAATCTTTAAACTTTTAAGTTGTCAGGAGTATATCTGAGGGGGGAAAAAACATTATGCTCGTTACAAGATTTTAGTGTAATTTTACTGCAATTTTTTTTTCCTCAGGTATTGCAGCATCTCATTTACAGCATTTTATTTCCTGCAGAAATGAAACTGCAAGCAGACCCTTTTATCACTACCAAGTCAGGGTTAGGTTCATTGCTTAGCTAAAATCTAAATGGAATAGCAGAAGATGGATGTAAATGAGCTACCCAGAGGTCTGGTGGGAGTAAACACCCCCTTTCTTTTCAGTTCAGGAGCAGAGGCGATGGGCATTAAGATGATCGGCCTGGTGTGAATGGAAGCTCTCCATCCACAATTTAACAGTAAGACTCTAAACCCAAATATGACATACCATATTCTCCTCTTAAAAATTACTTTCACTCTAGGAAGAAACGGTTTAAACCTATACAATTGGATGATATCTTCTTAATACAAATGATGGCTAGTAAGGATACACAATGCAACTCACTTCGGAGACATGGCAAAAATATTTCCAAGGATTTATAGCAACCACAGTATTACTTCTGGTGATTTATAAAGCTGCACACAGATCTTCCTCTAGACAATCAGAGGAACCAAACAGAACATAACTGCAATGATGTGTTACAGTTTATTTGACCTCGTTCATCACAAAAACAGGGCCTTTAGATGAAATGTGTTAGCACCAAGGCCAACTCTGCTCTCCTTACAATTACTTGCCAATTGCAATAGGGCCTCAGAGAATTAACTTTTTAATTACTGGACTTTAGACAATGTATTTCACTCTTTCCACCGAGGTGCAAATACACCTCGTTTTCAAGTATTATTTCCCACCACCCAAAAAAAAAAGCAATCAAGGACAGAATATGGGGTGCCCGAGCATACTACAGTATCCCAATGAAACCTGGGGGAAGGAGTGCTTTGAATTTTGCTGACTGACCACTGGATGCCACTATTGTTCCACTGAAACACAGTGTAGCGTTGTCATCTTTTGACTGGCTTACTGCCCCTGAAGAGGGGAGTTTGAATAACACCGGTACGTGCAATTTTCTGCAGAAAATAAGCGGTTAAGTTTGAAATTATTAATGTCTTTTACTGTGTTTAGACATTTGTCTTTCCTCCTTGCTCAGAGCCCCTTCTCAGCAGGAATCACAGCACTAGTATCTCCCTTCAAAGGCCCTGGCAGGCTACCCCCACCTTTTGGCTCAAGAGAAGCAATTTCAAATCCACACTCTGGTCTTGCAGAATATTTAGGCATTATTCAGAAAGAGAGGAAGAGACGAATGTCCTAACATTGGCCCCCAACAGATCAGAGACCCGAACTGGGGAGCTGGTCGGTCAGACTGCTGGTGAGTGTCTCATCCTCCCTCTGTCCCGTGGTACCGTGGTCCCAGCTGACAGAGGCTGCTGTGGAGCTCAGAGCCTCTCTCAATAGTAACCTTGGAGTTGAATGTCAGAGAAACCTTAAGACTGGAAGAAAACAATGTTAAAAAAATTTAAAATTTTCTCTAAATGGGTGGGTTTGTGTTATCTTGCTTTTAAAAGCTTTTTAATGTTTTTAACGTTTAAAAGTGTATATATTTATTCGAAACCAGAACAATTCTGGCTCTGTCTGCAGAATCATGGAATATGGATTGCTGTATTTCCCACCACCCTCAGGTCTGCATGTGCAGCTCCTCAAGATCTACGATCCCACAAAGCCCACAGGAAGATCCTGTGGCTCTCGGGACACGGTGCAGTGCTGAGGTGTTCCCAGGATTGCACCGTGGCTCTGCAGTCTTCCCCCCCGAAAGGGAAGGCCTTTTCCTTTCCCCTCTGTGACAAGCCACAGGGCGTAGTGCTGCTCCAGAGCCTCCACGCACTTGTGTCCTATGACAATGGATCTGTGTATTATTTCACGCTGGTGCCTTCCGTGATTAAATTCCCACCCAGAGCTGGCAGCGAGCACTGCTCTAGTAATAGAAAGCGTAAGCAGTGTTGCTGCTTGTGAGCCCCTCTGCTCCCAGCGTTTCTTCAGGCATTCTCCTGTGCAAGCTCCCTACAGCCAACACCGTTTGTTCCTCTGTGTGCCGTGCAGCCATACTGTGTGTTGTTTTCCTTTGCAGGAGACAACTCTGTCAGGAAGGAATAGATGTTCCCCTCTTAGATGCTCTAGTTGATATTCCAGAGGCAGTCACCTCCAGCAAGAGGTGAAGATGACAGCTGCAGGTAGTAATGTCTTAAATCCTCTGCTCTAAAACTTTCCAGTAAATCAGATAATTTATGTTATGTAGCAGCACCTAACTGTAGCACTAAAAAGTTTTTCCCTTTCCTATAGACAGTATAAATGAGAAAAATAGGTGCTTTTTTTCTTACTGAAACACACACATTCCTCCTCCTATCGGCAATTTCACACACACTCACACACAAAATACTGGATATTTGAAATTAAAATCAAGATTGCTTTATTCTACCCGAGGGATCCCTAACCTCATTTTGTAACAGCCTTTCAAAATCCAGCAAGCATACTTTAGTCACCAGGGAAAGGTGGCTGTCATCTATGTGCATACGGAGACAAAAATGACAGTATAATTTATGATCGTACCTAAAACAAATCTTCTCTATGGCTTGTATTTTTTCTTTTGCAGTTTTCAGCAACTGAAGCAATTTCAATATGATAACATACCCTTTCCACCATGCTTCCTGACACTATTTACTTGAAAAAAAGGCCTTTTTTTTTTTTTAACTGTGATTTCCTTTTATGTTCCATCTCAGACATTTAAAAATATTTCTTTGACTTCATTTCAGAAGGTCACTCTTTAACTTCTTGTAAATCTGAGTGCACAATGTAGAATACCGGTTTTAATTTAAGAGACCCAATATAGTAATAATCTAAGTGTCTTAGCAGCACTTGTCACAGCTTAGACAGTGACTGAAGAGGTAACACAGTTGTTACCATGCCCACAGCATACAACGTCAGATGTTGCTTCTAGACATTCAAAGACATAACCTAATCTTACAGAGCGAAACATTCAGGTTTTTACTGGAATGCAACCCCTGATAACAATTTTACAAAAAATTATTTCACTTAAGGACATTTTTAAAGATCCATTTGTTGGCCTCAATCTGGTTTTAAAGCAGCTCACTTTATTTCTTCAAATAACAGAAAACCTTTCTTAAACCATTACCCTAGAGACCAGTAAGAACAAGTTATTCATCGCTGTCTTTCCAGTTCTGGACAGAAAGCTATTATGCTAGCTGTATTTGTCACGTTTAAACTGTGCGTGCAGGTGAATAAGAAGTTTCTTTTTGCAGGTTTCAGATCAAGAACTAAGGAGAAAACAACTCACGTTACCAAGATTTTCTCATTATCTTTAAACACTTAGATTTTAAAATATTCTCTTGTTTTTTGGTTTTGTCTCTGCTTTCTGTTGCAGGCACAGTGTGCAGGAGGCATGCCAGTTATCTGCAGAGACAGCATGTCTTGGCAGAGCTGAAAGATACTGCTCGCTTCCATATTGTTGCCCTTAAAATTTATTTTGAACAGTAAGTATTTGATTTTATTTTTAGGATATTAATTTGGATATTGCATTTTTGCAAAATAGTTCCCTTTCAGCTTATGATCTGTCTTGACATTTACATTTTTTTTTCTAACAGGTAATGGTACTTGTGCATGTGAAGTTTAAGTTGTACATAAGCACTCATGCATCAGCGCTTGCCAGACTGATGGGTGATACAGAATCCCATACACAATTGTTTCCTTATGTTTTTGCTGAGCTCATCCTAAAACAAAAAAAATAAAGGATTTCAATTTAAGTGTCTTTATGCAGTAAACTCACCCTAGGTCAGACTATACTCCAGTGGTGTGACATGAAGCACCTCTCTTGGGAGAGGCATCATTTGAAACTAATTGCAGCTGAGGATGATTAAAAACTGAGGCATCAGCTGTGCTCACCATGAGTAACTGTAGTTTAATTGCTCTGCAAGCTAGTCACAGACCAGCTAGAGAAAGACAGGATTGAAATCGTTATGTTGCTTTTCTGACACTCAGTGTTACTTTGCGGGCCTCACACTGAAAGGACTGTACTGTGGTAAAACATGATTCTAGAAATTTTATTTTCCTAAATATTTCACTGTATGGTTAATAGTGGCACTGGGTGAAAGCTTTAATTCTTCTCTTCTGACATGTATATAATTCTTTTTACAGTCAATAAATGGTGTTGTGGTAAATTTTCTCATGGAAGTAGAAGATTTGTACTTGCATGCAGTGTCACTCTTGGTAGCTCTGAGGCCCATGCTGCTCCACAGGAGTGCAAAATGAGTGGTAAACTCATGTGAGGTTGTCAGGGGCGTATTTCCATTGAAATTGAATGTCCTAATGATCTTAATGTGGAGCTAAGAAAATAAGTTACAGCCATTGGTTATGGAATGGACTTCCCTGAAAACACACTTAGTACTTTGGTGTCTCCATTCCCAGATGTTTAAAATAGAACACCACTCCTTCTCCTTTTGATCTGATAACCCTTTGGAGTTTGGGGTTCTGTGTTATTTTGGTGTGTTGAACAATGACACAGACGTGTTTATTTGATGACAATAAAAAAAGTGTTGTTTTCATGACTGGGAAGAGGTCAGATAAACCAGACTGTTTCTGTGGACACCACGCTAATGCTCTTCATTCACTTCTTTCCCCTGAAATGCTATTTTGTTGCTCTTCACAAGATCTGGGAGCTTCTCTTCATTTCCTTCATGATACTTTTTGTTCTTCCTCCTTTACAAACACAACTATTTCAAACACTTTTGAGCACCTCAGTGTTTGGTAATGACGTTTGCTCAACTATCTCTGCAGCTGTCTGAATGAAGCACAGCAGTTAAATGCACAAGGCTCAGTGATGGTTAGCCCTGCCTTTAGTTATATTTCATGACTGTGAGATGTTGAACAAATTTTTGTGAAGCTTTTTCAGATGGAGACTGAAGCAGACGTGCAAAATATTGCACATATTCTCTGAAGATGGTGTATGCGTAGCACGGGACAGGGTGGGAAGAACAACTACTGTTTCATGGCACGAGTCGCTTTAGCTATTAAGATCAAAATTTTTCATGAAGCATCTGCATCACTGAAATTCTTTGACACAGTTGAATTAAATGGCATTGTCTGTGCTGCTCCTTGCCTCATGGAAGGAGTTCCTTGAACTAGTAACTGAAAGATTTCAGAAGTGAACCTGAGTTGCTGCAGGCATTATAGCCATCTGAAGTTTTATCCTCCTCCAGAGGTCTCTGGGGTAAATCCAATACAAGCTTAGCTGGTGCCTGCCTCCCAGAGTAGAAAGGAGAATTTGGGTGCCTATGGGACCTGTATCATGCATGGAGATGGTTAAATGAGGTGAATATCTACTCTCATCTTTAAACAGAAATAAGGTTGCAGAGACAGAAATGTGAGGGTGTAGCTCCATGAACAGGATGAGTGATTTAATGCCTCATTGAGACTAAAATTGGGAAATCCCATTCCTCTCCTCATTCTTTCTTTTTCTTCTCTTCTTCTCCGGATTGTCTTGTACAGGATCTAGCATATGTAGAACACTCTGTGAGTCAATTCACTTGCTAAGCTGTTGTAACACAAAAAAATTAAAATAAATAGAATTAGTGAGCTGAACCCGCTCAGACAAGGGTGCAATAAAAACCAGGGCCTGTGTAAAAGTGCTATAGACAAGCTTGGGGAGGAGCAGTGAAACAGTGATAGCCCATGGTTGAGTTGGCATCTTGTCACTCACCCCGAGGCCCTCTTGTTCAAAAGTTTTGGCTGTAGTTTCTTTGCTGCGGTGTCAGCATCCTTTTTGTGTTGCATCACCTTGGATCCCTGATGCTTAGTTTGCTTTCTGTGGCACTGGTTTGGCACAAAGACTTGGGTGGGGGATGCTCTGAACAGGCAGCAACACTATCTCATCCCAGGGATATTTTTGTGACTGTTGGTGTGCTTGGTCAACCCCCTGGGGAAGGGTAGGCATCTTTTTATCTACTTTTTGTCATCTATCAGGGATTAGCCTGAAATCTCAGAGTCCAAGTGCAATAGCAGAAGGAACATTCAGACAAAAGTTGAATGTCTTTTAGATACTCAGCCAAGTGACTGCCACGTAGTGGGGGAGAGAGGAGGGTCTGGATCCCACAGGTGGGCTTAAGTATGTAGTGTCCACCTAAATTCTGCTTGAGGTCTCTGTGTCTTTGGAACCTCCAGTGGGCTCCAGGGGTATCTGTTAAAATCACTGCATGACTGGAGCTTCTAATGTGTGAGCTGGAACTGAGGACATACCTTAAAGTGCTCACCAGTGCACAGCACTACCCCCAGACTGGCTTATGAGGTTATTTTTATGCACCTCCACAAAGAGATGTGAAAGCCCTATGAGCTGGGCTTTGTCGAGATGCAGTTCTTACATCAAGAGACAATAAAGGAGTCACAGGCTGCCACTGGCCTATTGCATAACAAGATCAGACATTTTAATGAGCTTCTGCTAGTCCATGGTTCATCAGCTCTGCTGATTTGTAATGAAGCAGGACACTGCTATAGAAACCACTCCAGCAAACGCATTTCTGAATGTACTTAAGAAGATGAGTTTGAATTGAAATGCAAACAAACTGTGGATCAGTTCATCTCTTTCTGAATTGTGGGAGCCTGTTTGTCCTCCTGCCCAGGTTACAGTTTAATCCAGCTTCAATTTAAGTTTTCAGAGGCATTTTGTATATCTTGTTTCCCAAAGCATCTGATTTCCTCTGGTTCTTTAATATTTTGCCCATTATAATTCTTGGTCCTAGTTTTTAGCACAGGATTACAAAGAAGAAATGATAAACACATCTTCAAAATTTCTCTAATCATATATTCTATAAACTGTTTATAAAAGATATTGAACTAAAATTAATTTTAAATAAAATGTTCTATATAACACAGAGGAACTGCTATGAAATAACAAAAGTTTTTTTTTCTGAACTGCTGAATCATAAAGCAAAATAAAGTGAGTCTCCAGATCATTCCTTCAATTATAGTCAAGCAAACCCAAATAAAGACAGAAAAAACTGTTTGAGGAGTTCTACTCTTAAAATTTGGGTTACTGTCAAAGACCTGACATCCATTACAGGATATTTATAGTGTTATTTAAGAAAGCACAAGAAATATTTGATGTTAACCTCTACTGTATCCCTTAGGAACCAAAACCTTTCCTGCCGCCCTTTCCCTACACCAAAATCCTACCTATATGCCACCCTTGTTACGAACCACTTCAGAAAGGCATGTTTTAATTCTCACTGTGGTTTATGAAGACTGTGTTATACCAAATTGGTGCATTATCAATAAAGAACAGGGTTGGGATACAGTTTTTCATAAGGTAAAACTTCCTGTGATGCTCTTGTCTGAATGCGTCCCACAAAGACTTCTCTTTTCCTGGCCAGCCCTTTAAAAAAAACATAAACCAAACCCGACCCATGATGCACAGCAAAGTGCTTTGGGAGTTCTCTTTTGAATAGCATCAACTTCAGAAACAGCTGCTAAGATCAAATGGACAAAGGGAATTCAGCACCACCCACCCCATATATTATCTTTTAAAGCTCCAGGAGCTTAATCCTTCCTGTGAACAAAGCCTGTTGTCCCACTTGCCTTTACCACTAACATAGTATATTCTGTGTAAGTCTGCTTCCTCCTAAGAGTGCACCTGCAGCAAAGCTACAGTATAAGGGTCCAAAGTCCTTGCAATTAACCCGAGTCATAAAATGAAGCATTTCATCTGCACGGCGAGGAATGATCTCCTATGACCTAAATAACTCTAAAAAGAATGTCGTTATTAAAAATATTTATTACTATTATTGCAAAGGTACTAAAAGCCAAAACAATAATCAGTATTTCTGCAAGCTGCTGGGGTGTGCTTCCTACACAGTTAAGAACTGTTCAGTTTACTAGCCCTGTATAAGTCTTTTTCATCTGCCTGGAGAAGCAATTATGGTCTGCCCATAAATGAGAGAAATATCTTTATTTCTAAGCTTAATGACAGGAGTGTATTTCATTCCTGGGAGTTACATTTTGGTGAGAATTTTGAAAGGCTGATTTTGACCTTATTCAGCATTTTTCCATTCTCAAGCTGACCTTTACAAACCAGAAACGTTGAATGAAAAAGAATCTGGAAGCAGAGAAAGCAGTGTGTAAGAGATGTAAGGAGGTTTATCACAACTTTGTTTGTGGCAGGAAAACCTACAAGACTAATTTTCTTTTGTGATTCCACCCCTTGTTACACACCACAGCACATTGCTCTGTCTACCTGGTGATCCTAATAGTGAAAATGCTAATGTACTGCCTGTATCCTGTGTTGCCACCTTCCTACACTGAAAATACAGAAAAATAATCAAAATTTGCCAACTTGAGTGAACAACTGAATTTATGAAAGGGTATATAGCTATATAATCTATTAAGAATAAATATTTTATATCCAAGTTGCTGCTATGTCTCTGTGATGGTGGCTTTCCAGTTGTAACAGCCATCCTGCCTGCTGCGTTTTAAATCTCTTTTCTGTCAGTAATTGTTTTCTTATTTCTTGACCTGGACTATAACACCTTAGCTTTTGACAAATTGACAAAAATAATCTTCAATCTCTTCACTTTGTTTGTGTTTAGATATTTGTGACTCTGTACCGAGTCCTCCAACAGGATACTCTCTTCAAAGCTAAAGAGAATATTGGATCAATAAAGGTAAGTTTACAGAGAATGGAGCTGAATATTCTCTAAAGACTCATTTGTCAATAGAAATTAAAATGTTTACTGTATTAAAAACGTTATTTTACTCAGCAGAACCTGTATTGGTGATGTCATTTTTAAAAACAAAACCAGAACGAGGTTGATAATATTGAAAATTACTGTTTATTAACCTATAAAGAAATTAGGATGAAAATTTCAAATTATGAAAGGCAACATAAAAACTGGCTTCTGTAGCAAAATACAAGAAAAAAAAAAAGAGATGTGCGATGTCAACAAACTTACAGAAACTTGCAAGACTGAGAATTAAATACTGAAGGTATACATATGCACGGTTGCAGAATTTGATGTACTTGGGTATGAAGGTGGTAGGTATCAAGAAAAATCAATGAAGACATCACTGAGTCAGTGAAGGCTGCAGTCTTGCAAACCCCGATAGTGGAAGAAATCAAATCCTATGGATCATGATTACACAATTAATTTTACCGATTCTACTGGGCAATTTTATTAAAACCCTCACGTATGTAGTGAGGTAATGCTAGACAATTTAACTGCTACTCTCTGAGCAGTAAGGCACGTGCCAGACTGGGTGTCTTGGTGCTCCTCCACCACTGCTGGCAGCCACAGAGAGGGCTGTCAGATACCCGAGGTCTCCCACAGGGAGGCATTTTTGTGATGTCTGGGCAAAGCTTGCTCTTGGTGAGTGCCAGGAATTCCTGGTGTAAGCTAATTGCTCGTCAGCAATACCCCTGTTTCAGACAGCACCAAACAACTCTCAAGATAACTACGAAGCTGTCTTCCTTAAAGTGTATTCTACAGAAATGTGGGTTTAGACCGGCTGAATAACAACATGAGGCAAAGAAGGTCTTCTTACGCTTTTGTGTGCAGCCGCTGAAATTGCCTGTGGGGAGAAAAAAAAGCAGCAACGTGTACTCAAACGTAAGTGCTAATATTCAATGACGGATTTTTTCAAAACTTGTGACTGTCCTCTGTGACAGGCGATGACATTCTGGGCCGAGCATGAGGTAAGGAGACCTAACTCCATCCACCTGCCGTGCTGCGGCGCAGCAGCGGCGGGCT
>NW_020799109.1:16021929-16026865 GCF_003259725.1 Athene cunicularia | reverse complement strand
GGCTGCCCCCGCGGGAAGGCCCGGCCTGCTGGTGAGCTCCGGGAAGCCACCGGCGGCGGATGCTCCAAGAGGTGGGAGCCGTAAAGCTTTCTACTGATCCAGTGAATTTGTGGCTGCTCGGGTTTAGCTGGTGGTTTCACGTGATGTAAGAGCAGAGGTTCCATAAAGGATTTCGGATTTTTTTTTTTTTATTATTATTATTTTCTTTAAAAACATTTTTTTCTTCACTTGCAGCAAAGCCCATTTCAATTTGGAGATAGAATCATAATTCAAGATCAGTTTGCATTACTACTGCATCGCTATCTATGTAGAACACTGTTGCTTTCTGTGCTCTCAGTGAAATAGTTACATAGCTCCATAGGCTACAAAGGTATGATAGGAATTTCAGGGTAATGACCTAAAATATGAGGCACATGAAGTAAAAATGTGAATGTACTGGGTCAATTTTAATAGTGAAATTGGAAAGGAGACCTAGAGAAATTGATACGTTTGATGGAGATTTCAGATTATAAATATTGGGGAGGGGGGAGATGTTCTCTCTGGTTTTTGAGGGGGGAAAGCTGTGGTACTAATACCAGTTGTCATTTGGACTGGAGATACCAGGCTCGTTGGCATCAGTATCTTGTCTCTGAAAGTGGCTGGCAGCAGATGCTAAGGAAAGCATCGTAAGTATAGGTTGGTTGTACGGTAATGCTTTTATCCTGTATCCTCCCAGTATACCGCAGTCTGGAGCAGAAGGATTTCTGAACAGAGGTTGTATCTCTCTTTTTAAATTTAATAGCTGCCGATGGATGTTTTCCAATGAATTGGAGTCAATTTATATACTTAGCATTCACAGCACCTGTGATGCAAGTCTACAATTTAACTGTCTTATATGAAAAAAATATTATTTTCAGCTTTTGTGCTGAATGTTTCATTTCGTTCTGTATAACTCATGTTAAAAGAAGCAATGAATAATTATTTTCTGTATGTTTGTCCTATTTCTCTAGCTGTTTCCTCTTCTAGCTTAGAAGTTATAGCTTATTAGTTTCTTGTATGAAAGCGTTGGTTGACCTTGCACAATTTTAAGGTCTGTTCTGCCTTTTGTACAGGGAAGGTTGTACCTGCATGTGATATTTAAACTGGAGGAGCTTAGTGTTCAACAGACATTACGATGATCTCTTTTCTCTCTTCTGCTCCGATGTTCTGTTAACTACCTGTGAGCTGTTATTTCCAGAGGACTAATCGCAGTGACCCTGGAATCTCTTCCTGCATGATAATACCTAATTAGAGGCTATTGGTTTAAGTAGGAAGCAGAGTTGTCTTTTTCATGGTGTTAGTTTGCATTTATGAACATGGAATTTCAGGTGCTGACTTTTATCATCCGTTTGCTTAGCATGAGGATGACATTCTGCAGTTATTGTCAATCTGGATGTTTATTTTTTCTGAATAACTCCGTACAGTACACTTATCTGCTCACCACCTTTTAAAATTTATTGAACAACAGAGATGTCCTCACCAGACCCCTTTGTGACTATAATTTTTGTCTTTGTGACTTTCCAATGATATACTTTCATACTCCTCCTCACCCTTCTTTAATTTAGTCTTACACTTTGCCCTTCTCTATTTATAATCAGTCATTAATAAATCCCCTGGCATCTTAGTTTAAGAGCTTTTGGAAGAAAAGATTGTGAAAAGCTTTCTGGAAATCAAATTATGCTCTCTTGCCGAGGTGTGGTGGCTCATTCCTTCTCGAGCACTGTGACAGACTTGTTAGTGTTTCTTCCTTCTTCAGAAGACATGCTGACATTTCACCAGTCCTATTTGTTTGCAGGTACCGAGTCTGTTCTGTAATGCTTCTACTTTGCTGAATAAAAACATCGAATTTACATGAGAACCATTCCTTGAATTCCCTGGCAATTTAGAGAAGTTAGTTACAGTTACCATCTTCATTCCATGCCTGATTTAATTTACAGGTTATATGCTACAGAAACTTGTGAGTTTTATAATTTCTGAGATCTGGCATACTAGTTCTGGCTCTGCCCAGTAAGTATTACCAACTTTAGGAACTAGTGAGGTTGTGGTTTGTTTTGTTGTTTCTTTTTTGTTGTTTTTTTTTTCTTTCTTTTAAAAAGTCATCTGCTTGGCAAGCTATAAAGTTTGGCTAAAGTTGATCTCAGGAAAATGAGGAGGAACTGCAGAAGACAGTTCCTAAGGTTTTTCCCTTGGGTATCCATGATGCTGGAAGGCTAGGCAGCAGAATGTTCTGCTCCAGCTACACATAGTAAGGGGATTGTGAATGCAAACAGAGGAATACAGTTTTGAAGATTAACAAAAATAGTGCTATTGTTTAGTAATAGGAAAATGCTAATGTGAAGATCTGTAGCATGTGTTCAAAATGGGGTGGTAATTTGGAAGCCAGATGAAACATTTCCATGTGTTTCAATTTGTTCAGTGGTTTCATTAACAGAATTTCAGTCATCTGTGTATGTAAAAGTTAGAGCTGAATCTTGAGGTAGTAGATCATATTATATTCCTTGTGTAACCTGAGTGTTTGAGGCAAAGACCATGACAGAACAGTCACTGAAATAGATGTTGAGAAGATCAAATAAACATTTATTTTCTTAAACTCTAGATTTTGTTTGTTTGTTTTTTAAGTAGAATGGAATGGAGAAATGTAATTGGGATTTTCTGAGTGTGATATGCTCGGAAGGAAGCAGAGACTTAATACCCATAGGCTGGGTAGTTTGACTTGCCTCTTCACATGACTTTTGACAACACTGAGAAGTTCAACTGAAATTCAGACATTGCTTAAAGTCCCATGGAATGTGGATAAGTGGAGGGATTCACCCACACCCATTTTGCAGTTAATAGAATGATTAAATTGCCACAATCTTGTAAATGTGGGAGAAAAGATCTGGGGTTTGCTTTGATTGCAAGGCCCATCTTTAAAATTACAATATTAGAAAAAAGGTCACTAAAACTGTAATAGATTTTTAGAGGAAGGACTTCTTTTAACTGTACAGCAGTCACCGAATATGATATGCATGCTTTAGTGCTAGTTGTAAAGAGATGTAGAGAGAGAATAATCTTCAAAATTCTAGGGAGGAAATGCATGGACATTCATGGTGATTACATGAATTTAAAACAAGTATTATGTCTTATGACGCTATCAGATATATATTTGTAAACCTACAATGTCATGACAGGAGTGTACCTTAAATTTACATAGACTGATGGTGTCTTTCTGCCTATCCGGATAAAAGCCATCTGTGTGGCATCTGTGGATTACTAACAAATGTAGAAGCTTTAAGCAGATTCACAGCTCCTTTCGGGATATAATTTTAGTAGAAGGAATCGTATTGCCCTTTAAGTAAATGCTAACTATGCCCCCCTCCTTCCTAGTTTTACAAGTTGAAACTACTGCATGTCAACAACTTGTAGTAGTATTTGTAATACACAGAGAAGGAATGTTTGTTTGACAATTTTTGGTTGATAACTGGCTTCTTAAACTCTTCTCCAAGACACTGTGATATTGAGGGCAGGTAGAAACCACCTCTCCAAAAAATTACCTTTCCCTGTCCTCACTACCTCGGGTGGGGGGGAAGTTTTCTGGGATCCCAGATACTGTATTTCCCGTTTGTCACACCCTGTGTAGGTTAGAGATGACCAGATGGTGTAATATGATTACAGCACAGTGCTGTGACAAGTCATTCTCTTCTGATTGTCTGAATGAGTTTTACAAACCCAGTTACAATTACTCCTTTTCAAGTTTAAGCATGGTATTAAGAAATTCTAGGTATGCTGTGTTGTATGAAGTTTATTATCCTACTTCTTACTGCTTGTGATCATCAAGTTGTGTTACAGTCAGGACTTGGGCTGACTTGATGAGATTTAAACTATTGTTAATCTTGGCACATTCATTGTCAAATCACTCCCCTGTCCCCAAAACACAAACCAGTAATTCTAAGAACAGCTCCTTTCAGCTCTCTGGGTTTGAAATGTACTATTTTGGAAGTTTAATCTAAACTTATTCTTAAAAAGAAAGATGTCTTTGTTAATGAATCATGCATGTGTTTGAGGAACTATTACTGTAGATTTCTGTCAAAAAATACCCCAGGTGCCTTTCTAAGAATCAAGTTCTGGTATGTTATTACCATGACAGGTTTTTTTTTCCTTAAGTTCTTTGGGGTTTTTTTTGGTACTTGTTCTGACAGGCACTTGAATGCCTTGGTTTGATGACTGCTTCTTTAGTATTAATCAAGCTCTCTGCAATTTTAGTGTAAGTATCCTGGGGACATGTGTGTGTTTAGGGTTTTTTAGTTGGTTGGCTTTTAGGTTTCTATCTGCAGTGAGATGGCTCTGCCATTACAGTCACACATTTTAAATTGGGTCTCAGAAGATAATTTTTTGACAATCCACCTAGATCTTGTCCACCCCAGGAATTTCTTGCTTGGGACAGGAAGTGGCAAGAGACCAACTGGCGGAATTGCATCTAGCAGGCACTGGGTTGCTACAGGCTAATGGCAAGTCATCGAACCTGTTGATGAAGTAACTGCAAAAAATACCTGTGTACAGAGAATGGGCACAGAAGGAAGATCATTAAGTATCAGGTACCACAATTTTGGCTGTTCAGTGGTTCTCTTCCCTCCCACCCACAGACAGTCAGATTTTTGACAATAGATGTTGGGAAACAGCAATTTTTTTTTTCTTCCTACTGCATGTTTTCCCAACCAGCATTTGAGAGGAAGGGGGGGGGAAGAAAACCAAACCAGAATAAACAAAGCCTTCTTACTACTTTTACTACTTCTTTTTTGATAGCCTAGGGACATCCCTAAAGATTTTATTATTCTCTTATTTATTATTCTTATTTATTATTCTTACATATTTTATTATTCTTTTCTAATTATACGAAATACTGCTGCTGAGTTACACATTTTCCTACTCTAGGTGAATA
>NW_020799109.1:16011927-16021879 GCF_003259725.1 Athene cunicularia | reverse complement strand
CCAGCATTTGAGAGGAAGAGGGGGGGGGGGGAAGAAAACCAAACCAGAATAAACAAAGCCTTCTTACTACTTTTACTACTTCTTTTTTGATAGCCTAGGGACATCCCTAAAGATTTTATTATTCTCTTATTTATTATTCTTATTATTTATTATTCTTTTCTTTTCTAATTATACGAAATACTGCTGCTGAGTTACACATTTTCCTACTCTAGGTGAATATATGTCCTGGTATGTTGTGGTGGTTAAAGAGAGTGTTGTAGCATACTAAAGGTGAAGACTCCTTTCTGAATACAGTGTATCTAAATTAATTTTGCATTTGCAGTGTCTTCATCAGGAATGCTCGTCTTGAGCTCATGCATACTTCAGTGGGGCTATTTTTGAGCATTGTTGCTTCAGAGGAACTGCCTACACTGGGAAGGAAATGTATCTGGTGGGTCTTAATCACTAGATAGCTTTAGAAGGCATGGCTAAGGTCCTGAACTGGCAGTAGAAGCCAACGTGGAATTTAGGAGATGATCTTAGCATGCGACTAAAGGCTTGTAGCGTTCCCTTTTGCAGCTGACATGGGATTGTCTCATTCTGCACATCGGAGTTTAATTCTAAATACAGTATGTAAAGATGATTCAAGTACAAAATGCTGACCACTCTCTGATTACTGCTTCAAAGCTACTGCACTTGTTTGGTGACTCATAACAATTTAAGTTGATTTGGGGTAGTGGTTTAACAGTTCAATGAAGTTTTTGAGTTTGGCGTTTTCCAAATCTTGACATTGCTGAAGGTGGCTTTTAATCTGATGTATTAAACAGTGTGCAGCACATCCCTGAAAAGTGCACTTTTCAAGACGAAAGGCTCTAGAGCCTTCAAGATTGATTCATGTGAGAAGAATATAGTTGCATTATCTGGACTTTATTGTACTGTCTATGTGTTCTTGCTTTCTCTGTCTTTACTAGACTTTCTTCTGAGCCTGTGTTAATTTTCTTTGTGTACTCTTGTTGGTGCACCTAGAAACAGTGTGTCACTAGAGAGTAGTCTTGACATAGCATCTGTACTCAATCAATCTGCATGCAGCTTGCAGGGCTCAAATTTAGACAATCATTGCATTCCTGCACCTGGATGACTAGTTTCTGCTCCAACTATCCCAGTTTGGGGTGATAGATGCTGTGTCAAAATAGTATTGTCAGTGTAGACAGACCTGTGGGTACGTCGAGGGAATTTGGGTGATAAGATCTCATAATCGGTGTGCAGCCTCTTAAAGAATAAAAGCCAGTTTCAAAGTAGCGGCGTATCTGAAATGTGAGTAGTAGTTTTGTAGACTTTCCAACAGTCCTTAATGGAATTTGTGTGTCTTGAGTTTCTTAACAATCTTCTGAAATACCTTATCAGAATGAAGGATTGTGATGGCAGCAGTAAGAATATACTTAATTTTCTGCCTTTTTCCCTTAACTTTTAGGTTTCTCTGATGGACTCAGTAAAAATTAAACTTAACGTGTAAGAAGTGTGCCCTTCTAATCCTTAGTTTGACTTTAAATTCCAGTTTTAAGAGCACTGTTTTGTATGAGTGAAAAAAAAAAAAAAATTGCCTTTCAGATTTCTGTTATGAAGTCAGTTCTTGTCTTGGAACCTTCGCTTCATTTCTGGACATCTTGGTTTTACAGGGTGGAAAAAAAAGGAAAAATGTGTTTAAATTAATATGGGCAGAGAGAAAGCAGAAAACCCCATTTCTTAAACAAGAACAGCCATCAGATTGTTACATTGACTGTGTTTTTCATGCTGCCTTACATGTACTTTCTGATATGTAATTTAGTAGTTCCTGTGAGCTTTCAACTCATCTGAGGAATAACTTTACCTTTTCACCAAGTAAACTTTTGAACGTGGAGAAATACTCATCCAACTGAATATTTTATTTTTTAGTGATGAGCATTCTGTAACATGACTGTGCAACAGTATGATCTCTTAAAAATGTAGTGTTACTTTGGGCACTGTGTTCTGCACACTTTTTTTGGCTTTTTTCCCCACTTCCTTTTTTTTTTTTTTTTTTTTTTCCCAAAATTATAGCTTTTTCCATGATGAATAAAATACAAAGTTTTGGTGTCAGAAATCTAGAAGCTGCTTATCCAGAGTGCGTTTATTGTAGCATTAGCAGGGGATTAGGAGGGAAACCCCTGTGCTCACAGAGTCCATCTAAAACTGACTTCAGATATAGTTCCAAAGTGTTGATTGAAAAAAGGGGGCCTTCTTTCCAGTCAGGTGAAAAGTGTATTTCCCTGAAGTATCATTGTTCACCTAACAGCTGGTGGGCTGTGCTGTCCAAATCTTAAGCACCCAGGATGGATTTAAGTTTCCAGCAGTGTGGTAACTAATGCTATTATGTGCCTTCTCACTGGGTGGTGGATGCGGGGTGAGGGGACAATCAGTTTGTTCTTTCTTATGAGTGTGTCTTTCCTTTGGTTTCCAGAGGGCCAGTGCTGTACTGAGTGGCTGTGCCAATGGGGTAAGTCTTCTCTTGTTTGTTTTTTTTTCAACAATTTTAGAGGTTCTTCAAAGCAGCAAGCAACTTGCCAGGGAAACACCATATAGCTAAATCTATAGGTTAAGTTAATTCTAAATGGTTAAATATTTATTAGAAGTTCTTTTGCCCTCTGCTAATATATGTTCTCTAGAGTCTTTATCCTTCTCTTTAAGTAATAAACTCACTCAGACTTATGTTAAAACTTCACATAAATTTATCTTAATAAAATTGTTTCCTGGTTATATGAAAGGAAAATATTCAATATTTAGTTTGCTGTGTTTTTTCTGCTGTATATCAACAGAAATAACTGAGTTGTTTACAGTGAGTATTATTTTCACGTGTGTGTGGCATTTTAGCTTTAGTTAATAGTTTACAAGTCTTAGTTTAGCTTAAGATAGATGCATCATTTTTACAGTATATTTGTTACACTTACTATGTTCCAAATGCTGTGTAAAGACATAGAAAAACTTCGTGTGGCTCATATCCGATAGTCACTCCCCTATGCCTGCTTTAATCTTCTAACTGTATTAGCTGCTATTGTTAATCTAAAATACTCTTGCTATTTTAGGAGATGCCTACTTAACACACATTGCCAGCAATTGTACTAAATATTTCCCTGCTGAACCGGTTGCTCAGGTACCCTGCCTGTCTTTGTTGCTATGGGAGATTGGAAGACTATTACTGTGCCAGTGCTGTCATCAGGTAAACTAGGGATATTTTTAATTTAGTGGTTTTGCTGACTTTATCAGTGATGTTGTAGGTGCTAAAGAGAGATGCTGAAATTTCATGTATGACATACTTGACTAGTTAAGCAGAATGTTAAATAATGTGTAGTACATGCAGTGCTTTGTTTTGGATTGAGTCCTTGCAGAAATGCTGCTGTAATATACAGCCCTTTCACGTGTATATAAAGGTTCTAAGACTCTTCAGTTACACTTTTTATCGCACCTCTTGGGATATCTTGCATTTTCAGAGGTTTCTTTACTTGTTCTGTTGCCTCATAAATTGACTACAGATTTATTAAAGGAGTAAGTATTTTTTTGCCTGCTTCAACCTAGTGGAAGAATAAGTTACAGCACACAATAAGTATATCATACCTTCTGTAAGAATTTCCACTAAATACACAGTTTCTGCACCTGTGTAAAAAAAAAAAAAAAAAAAAAAAAAAAAAAAAGTGTTGTAACAAGCCAATTGGGAAGAAAGGTTAGGCAGGTGTTTTTCTTGGCAGAGGAGTAAAATTTGGAAGATACAATACCTTAAAATGTTATTGAATCTTTAATCTTCAGTGGAAGTTTATCCATTTTTTTTCCACTGTGAATTGTTTAATATATGTCATTGTAGCTGAAATTCTAAGCTCTAGACTTGTTAATTTCTGTAAATAATAATTTGAGTAGTTGGGGATTTGTTTTTTTTTTACATAATGTGTCCTAAACTATTAGTCCTGACTTGTTTCTTAATGTTTTTAACTTTTTTTAGATAGCAAAAATATTTTTCATTATACCTCAGAAAAAAAGATATCTCCCCCAAGCATGAACTCGCAAGTGCTACGCTTGCCACTGCCTTCATCCAAAAACATGCACAGCTTTTTCAGTGCCTTCTGCACAGAAGAGAATATTGAACAGAGTATATCCTATCTCAATAGGGTAAGTCAGATCTTGTTTATTGGAGGTTGTGTGAAGTTAAATCAGTTGTGGTAGTAAAGAGATTAAGAAGGATTAAGATGGCTTCTTACTCAATGCTCAGAAGCCAAAGTTGGTGGGGAATATGGTGTATGTGTCCCCAACCCCTTCATATAGGATCTCACTGGATACTGTTTATCTCTTTTGGAGAATTGTGAGAGACTGAGTTATTTATTCCCATCCCCTTTGTGTTTTCCCAGGAACTGACAACATTGGGCTTTCCCTCTATTTATGCGGAGTCCAAAGGACAAGAATTAAATTTAATATCGATCATAAATTGCATGAATGAATTGCTTGTACTGCAGCACAAGAACCTTCGAGCTCAGGAAGAAGTAGAAATGCAGCATCTGAAACTGGGTAGTGATATGGATCACTTGCAGAACTGCTATGCTAAATTAAAGGTAGAAACTAACATAATTTTACCAATATTAGGCAGCACTTATGTTTAAGTGATACTCTATGTTCTTAACAGTGAGAGCTTTTCTTGTTTTTCTCCCCGGTACTAATCTGGAATTGTATTTTTATGTGCGCTTTTGGGTTTTTTGGTAGTTTTTTTCTAGTTGAAAATTCCTTAAAGTTAACAAAATATGAATTAATGAGAGAACTTAAAATTTACTGAGAATTATGGCTTCTTTAATCAAGGAAGTGGGAAGACTGTTTGGATTGGAAGTGTTAATGCATGCTGTGGGTGAATATGTTAAACAATTCATATCATTCAGTATCGCTTAAAAGGATGTGCCCAGCTCTAAGAGATAAATTCCCAATATAACTGTAACCAGTAAAAGCATAGGTAGCATTTCTGGGGTGTGGCACAGGGTTGTTATCAGTCTTTCTCCATATCTGTAGCTTCTTCCATGTTTTGCTATGGTCACAGTCTGTGTACCTGTGTTAATTGTTCCTTTAATTATTTAACAGAAGCATTTCAGAAATGCTTTAGTCCCAAATTCATACTAGTTGCTTAGTATCCGCCTCACTATCGCAGTATAGTTATGCTCACAGAATCCTGACTTAATGAAAAAGTAATAACTGTATAAGATAATATCTGTTAAGTACCAAGCTAAATTTTTGTTTCTTGTGAGCAGGAGTGTTTTTCATACTGGAGAATCATACTTATTACTCCAGAAAAGAGAACTAACTTGTCATTGGGAATGCAATATCATCCCTAAAACACCAGAGATCAAATATATAGGCTAACTTATTCCATGTGAGGTGGTATGGCAGTTTGGTTTGGGTCGTGGTGTGTTGTTGTTTTCTTTTTTTAATCTGATACTGAACTATCAACACTTTTTCTAGGAACAGTTGGAATTATCTAAAAGGGAAATAGTTGGACTTCAGGAAAGAGACAGACAACTGCAAAGCAAGAACAGAAATTTGCACCAGTTACTTAAAACTGAAAAGGATGAAGTGAGTTGTTTTGTGCATTAAACAAGACATTACACAGATATTCAATAATATGATTTTTTGCAAGAGGTCTAGTGTTTTGAATGCTTTTTTGTTGGTAAATGTTGTCTTTCACCAAAGTGAAATTGGCATGTTACATATGCATAAATAGGTTCTGTAAGGGATAGTTCCAAGTTAGTGGTAGACAGTACTGCAGAAACATACACGTGCAGTTTTCTAAGGCTTGCTATAGTTTTGAGCATAGCTTTATCTTAGAATGTTTAAAAATACCAAAAAGTAGGAGGGGGCAATAGTGTTCAGTCACATCCTCAAAGATGTGTATAGGAGCTTTTCTTTGGTGTTTTTTTGTTACATTGTAGAGGAGAGCAAAAGATCAAAAAGGGAGCTAGGGAGAAACCCAGCTCAAAAGCACAGTCTCGTTAAATTTCGGAATCTTGGAAGAACCAAGATCAGAAAACAGTTTGAAATCCAAGACACTGCTCAGTTTGGGATTGGTTTCCAGTGTGCTTCTCCCCCTGCCCCCAGCACCCATACTTTATATGGCTCCTAAGTTTCTGTGAGTGTTCTCTGTGTTCATAAACATTCATACAGCTAGCAACCAGTACTATCTGTATATAGTGAACATCTTGAAGTTCCAGCTTAAAATACTGAATGTGCTATATATTTGTAAGGTTAAAACTGATGATTCAGAAAAACCCACGAATTGATAGTACAGGCCAAGAATGTGCTTTATATGTTTCTTTTTGACCAAATGGAATAGTCTGTCTTCCAGCATCCTGCTGCCCAAAAGAAGAGTTTTGGGTTGGTGTTTTTTTTAGTGTAAGCCTAACAAGCATACTTTAGAGCTAAACTAGGTCCTGAATGTTATTTACTGAAACCCAAGTCTTTCTCTGCTCTGTTCAGTAAAGGTGTTAAAGTTACATGAATTGCCAGAACGTGAGTTCAGTTGTACTTCAGAGGTGCTATAGTATTATAATATGTTGCTTATAGTGTTGCTTTCTGCAGAAAAGAAACTAAATTCACTGAGATAAGTCTGAGGTCAGAATCCATGGGTTAGGAGAGTTCTTCTGATTCCTTTTGTCCTTTCACTAGAAATAAGGTTTAATAGAAATATCATTTCACTTCATGTATTTGTTTTGGTTTTCTGAAGAGATTTATGTGCTTATGCTCTAGATGAAGAAATACAGTTTTTGTGGGGTTACTTTTAGGTACAGAAGTTACAGAACATAATTTCAAGTAGAGCTACACAGTACAATCATGACATGAAGAGGAAAGAGAGAGAATATAACAAATTAAAGGAACGCTTGCATCAATTAGTCATGAACAAAAAGGACAAAAAGATAGGTAAGTAGCTGTGAAGTTGACTACAGCAATAGTAGTATTTGTATGTTATAACTGTTTAAATTTGGTTCTGGGTATTTTTAGAGTCAATATGGTTCTCGTATATTTTTAGATGTTAAAATCTTACATAACAGATGTAGTATTTCATGTCAGCTGACTGTGGAAGGCTAAAACTGTTATAATGTTTTACATAAGATTAACAAGCACAAACCAAGATGGAGATCTTTCCCTAGTAAAAAAACTAATTTTGTAGAATTACTTGGAATTAATTCCGAAGCTAGAGCTGTGTTTCCTCAACTAACTTTCTACTGCTACCATGACGAGACTTTCAGATAGTCATAAACACTTCTGGAAGTCCTGCTTCTCTCCTCTTACACCTCCTGCCACCTCCAAAACACTTGGCTGTTTGCCAACTGTAGCACATGTTGTATTTTAGTAAGCTGATTTAGTTCACTAAACCAGAAGAAAACTATTCATGTTGTTGCCAAGTTGGTTTTCTGCTGATTTAGTTTTCTGAAAGTGCTTGTGTGTAAGCCAAACCAGGTTAGGACACTGTAGCAGGAAGACCTATTTTGGCTACAGAAAGTCTTTAGGTATCAGCTCAGTAATCTCTAGAATCCTCACCCTGCAGTCAGCAAAACTTAGTTGTGGCATGTTCTTGACTCCAGTTGGCTAATAGTAGTTCAAGTACCAGTGAGGTCAAAATAACAGGGTTTTAAATCTAGCTTACTGTTTACTTGATAGCTGACTAGAATTGAACAACACTAATCTGTAACAACACTAATGTGTTTGGGGAGGGTGGGGTGAGGTGTTGTTTGAAGAGAAAAAAACCCAATCACGTGGACAGAGTAGTTTCTTAGTTTTGAGGAACACCTTGTGAAACATCGGGAAGTTGCTTGCTCTGAACTGGAGATAAAACTGCCATTATTGTCAGAAGAGACGTTAGAGTTGATACACCATTGATATAAAGGCTGAAATAAGGATGAAGGTGCCATTAAGAAATACATATAAAAGATGAGAATATGTCCCTCTGAGTTTCCAAACACAAAAATTATCTTCTTTCCTTGATTGTCTTACTCTTACTTTGTTAAGCAGGGCAATGTGGTTTCATACAGGTCTGTAGACTGAGGGGGATAATTGGGTGATGTGGTCTCTTGACAATAACTACATGTAAATAAGTAAATGCAGTGTCTCCTGGAATTTATATATTTGCATGTTTCATGCTTTTGAAATATCCTTTTCATTTGTAGCTATGGAAGTTCTAAATTATGTTGGTAGAGCTGATGGGAAGAGAGGTGCATGGAGGACTGATAAGACAGAAGCCAGGTAGTTATCTTAATATGCTTCAATTAAAGTTGTTATTATGGCTTTTCTGTTGTTACTGTAAGATTTCCTCTTCCAGAAATGAAGAAGAAATGTACAAAGTTCTGTTAAGTGATTATGAACAACGCCAAAAACAACTTCTAGTGGAAAATGCTGAGCTGAAAAAAGTTCTTCAGCAAATGAAGAAAGAGATTATTTTACTTCTCCCACCACAGAAACAGAAACCTAAAGAAAGGTCTGAAGATGGGCTGGTAAGTATTCTTCAGTTAAAATTAGATCTGTGTGGTAGTTTGGTATAGTGCTGGAGTTAATTTGATCATTAGGGGGGAAAAAGAAAGGTAAACTTTTTGTGGAACTTGGAGTGGACTGTACATTTCTGCTTGAAATCCATCTGTTTAAATTTTCTACTGTCTGTGAACAACACCCAGTGTATTCTTCCCAGTCAGTCAATGGAAAGCATAATTTGAATGAATTTTAAATGCAGTAGGTGCCTGTATGTAATTCAGTGCAACAACAGTGCATTTTGGATTTTGTCTGCCTTGCATACTAAGATGTTGATACTAGCTTTCAAGGTGCTTATGTGAAGAAACCAGGCTTCCCATAGAATCTGTGAGGGTGAAGGAAATGTAATTAAGGTGCACTCCTGTAGTACGTGGACTAGAGTAGCTGTTAGTTCCTTTTGCGGAGCTTCTGGCATGTTTAAGGAAAATTTGGTTTCTTAGTAAAATGGTTTGTGGGGTTATTTGTTTCCAGGTTTTAAGTATTTCTTTGTTTGTAGAGGATACTTTATTGTTATGGAACAGCACACTGCATGTTCACTGTTACTACATTTGCTGATTTCTTGCTAGAAGTTGCAGTTCTATTTTGATAGTCAGAGTGAAGTAGGGAATCTAGAAGGTTAACTGAGCTTTCTCTTAGCAATAACGGGAAGAGTACCACTGGGCATAAGAAAGAGTTGAAATACAGAAAACATGCATAAAGTCTAGATTCTAGGAATCATTCAAGATTGATGTACTAGTAATAGGATATTGAGAGAATACAGATACTCTACAGAACAAATTATGAAGTATTTCCTTTACAGTAAATAGTACATGTTGGCACATAAGACTATGCGTAGCTGGTGCCTTCCAGAGTGTGCTGTTCAGTGGAATCTAGGGCTTGCCATTTCAGAAGGTCCCCTCACCTGCCTAATTGCTGTACTCTACTTCCTTTGTCGGGTGCATTTGGCCAGCCCCAGAACGTTTGAGTACATCCAGCTGTGGGAATGAGGTCTTTATGAACTTGTGCATTGAAACAAACTTGAGGAAAAACTGGGACTTGGTGATTTGAAATTCACTGTTCTTGGGTGATTAGACAAGTATTTGTTAACTGTTGTGTCATTAATAGACTACTAAGAAAATATTAAAAGCCTGCACTGAAACTTCTGATTAGGTCTTTTGTAATAATACTAATGAACCATATTAAGCAAACAATTATTCACTAGACAACAGTAATTTCTAATAGAATAATAATAGAAGTACTTACTAGATGCAAGTCTCAAGTGGAATGATTTCAGCAGGGTTGTAGGGTGGTGTGGGTGGTCTTGGTTTTTTCCTATTTAATCTTTCATGCCTTCTCTAATTTCATGCCACTCTAGAAAGGGGAATAGTTTTTGTCATGATAGGGACACTGCTTTTTTTTTTTTTTTTTTTTTTTTTTT
>NW_020799109.1:16006208-16011877 GCF_003259725.1 Athene cunicularia | reverse complement strand
AACTACACCCCCCACCCCCCCAACCAAAAAGCCCCAAACCAAAATCCTGCCTTTTTTTTTTTTTTAATAGCTGTTGTTTTACTCCTTAAGATCTCCTGTGATCCAGGTTTGGAAGGAAGACAGTGCTTACTGCATATGTAAATGATTACTTTGATACCTTTGAACGTCTTGTTTTTGTACTTCCCATCACATTCTTCTTACCTACTTGTAGGTAAAGGGGATTGTATAGAATGGTTTAGATGCTTGAGAAGAGTGAAGTGTTCATGCCAGGTATTGAAATGGCTATAGCATTTCAGCTTAAATCTACAGAATTGCCATGGGCTAGTCTTCTCTCTTCCATCTAGACTTTTACTATCTTACCGCCTCGAGATAGCATTCAGGTTTGATGTTTGAACAGTGGTGTAAAATGGAAGTGGGAGAAGGAGGTGCTAGTTCCAGTCTACATTCCGTGTGTTGCAGGGGTGTTTTATCATGGTGAAAAACAAGGCAGGGGCAAATTCCTTAATTCTCAAGAGGAGAAAATCTTTGTCTTAAACACTGTTCATGCTGCATAGTGAGTTTATGGACATCTACTGCTGAAGCTTAATGGCAGAACTCAGCAGTCTGAACTTCTCTAGCTTCAAGATGTGTGAGAGTTGAGTCTTGCTAGGTGCTATGCTCTCTCTGTGGTGGGGTTCTGGGGACTGCCACTTCACTTCTGTCTCTTCAGCATTATGCTGTCAGGGAACTGAACTCCATGACAGTAAGATTTCCCTGGATGGAAAAATCTTTCCTCTACATAATGGTTTTCCTTCTTTCCAGTAAATTACATCCATATACATGCATAAATAAACAAATACACGTATTTGGAGGGGTGGAGTGGCTTGCAGCTTCCTGTTTCTGCTTCTACAGGTGCTGTCAGACCCGGAGGAAGATATCGGAGAGTTAAATAAAGAGAATATGTGGGAACTGTCTTGTGAAACTGTGCGAGAGCAGCTTACCAACAGCATTAGGAAACAATGGAGAATGTTGAAAAATCACGTTGAAAAGCTGGATAACCAAGGTGACGTTTAACTGTAATACGTGTTCATATAAAATGCTATTGATAATTCCAGTTGGTATCAAGCTGTTAGGGTTTACTTTAATGACTGTCTTAAGCTAAAAGGAAGCTAAAATGGAAGAAATTATGATCTGGTAGACTTTCTGAAAGGGCTTGTGATTACCATTTTTCTGTGTGAGTTTTAATTGTAGGTAGTTAGGGAAGCAATTGCACACCAAGAATGTTATCATGAGAAAGGACACAATTATATTTTGACACAGTAAACAGCAACTTTATGAAAGTATGTTCCCTGTAGTAATGTTTGTTGCCTTTTCCTACCTTTTTGAGATCTACAAGTAATGCAGATGTAACAATTTGAAGTAATTGGATGCAAAATATGTAACTCCTTCTCAAGTCTAGGCTTGCCATATCCATACCTCTGAGGCTTCTTGTGGCAGTCTAAAGAATGGCTGATGGTATGGTGCTGGACCCTTCTCATTTCCAGCTGTTCAACAGTATTAAAAGGCAGCTAAGAATACATAAAATTCTTTCCTAGTATTATTTTCCCATGCAAGCAAATGTTGCTGCTACCACAGGGATGTTTGCAGTTAAGAATAAGACTGAGAAGGTCATGCATGCAATTGCAAATAAGAGCAGATGGTCTATGAGGATGTTTTTACCGTAGAAAGGATTTTAAGAGCACTTGTTCTGTGTAACGCTTGATTTGGTGTAACAAACTGAAAAAATAGTTGTAAGCGTCAGGAAAAATGTTTCAAGAATTTGCTGTTTTCATGGAGTCACCATTTTGTTTCTTGGATTTATACTGATGACCATAGCCTAGTCCTTTTGAATTTGATTAATGTTCAAACACTGGCATCAGGGGATCAAAACTTGGCTCATTACAATCACTGATAGCTATGCATGAAATGAAACAAAGCAATATGTAATTATACAAAATAAATTTTATTCCCCTCTCTAATTCATTCCCTTACTGGGATGAAAATATGCACACAATGTTTGTTATCTCTTTTTTGCCTTCACAGGTCTTGAAGGAAAGGCTTTCTTTTTATATCTGTCATATTTTTATGAACACACAAGCCCTTCAAAATGGGCTCAGAATAATAGGCTAACAGCATGTGAATGAAAAGAAGTCTTCAGTTGTCTTGATTTTTCTTTTAAATAACTGCTGAAACAAGTGGGGGTTTTGCGTGACACATATATTGCAGTGCAGATGCTTGGTTTACCTTGGGGAATGTGAAACAGCTATGCTTTCATTGCCATTTCTTTTCTGAACTCGATTTTGTGCATAATTACATGTATAGCACCAATTCTGGATCTCTTGTCTCTGAAAGAAGTGCTTTTGAATACACTGTGTATCTGTCTTTCAGGGTGAAACAAATAGTCTAAAACCTATTGCTATTGCTGTGAGTCCATGATATGAGGGATTTTTTTTAAGTATCTTTTTTTCCACATTAGTGTCACGTGTACATTCAGGAACTTTGAATGAAAAAGATGTCATTTCACGAGAAGACCATGAGCTGGAAACTGAAAAGCTAGAGTTAGAGATTCAGCAATGTAAAGAAATGATCAAAACTCAGCAACAGCTCTTGCAGGTAGTAGGCTTTAATTTTCCTTATTTTCTCTACTGAATCTAAGCTTTTTTGGTTTTTAATGTGCCACTTCTCTCACCTCTGAGCCTTTCCCTATTCTTTGATAAAGCTTTTTAAATATCTTAATTGTTAGTCTGAGTATAGATGTGCTAGTCAGTTGGTTAGTAATTTAATGAGTTTGTAATCCTGGTAGAAATAATTTTGGGGGATAAACAAAAATGAGGAAGGTTGAGGTCAGCTGCCTGAACAGGGACATTTTGCTTTCTGTCTGAAACTGCCCCCACCAACCACCAACTTGATACTTACTACATTGTTTCCATGTTAAACTCAACCATTTTTTTGATAAAACCGAACCTGTGGAAATACTGCACCTCTTTAACAGTTACTCCCAAATTAATATTTGTGTCTTTTGTTGCTTTATATCTGCAGCAGCAGCTTATGTCTCCATGTGATGATGACACCACTCTGTTACTACAGGACTGTTATTTGTTGGAAGAAAGAGAGCGTCTTCAGGAAGAATGGAGACTATTTCGAGAACAAAAAAAGAATTTTGAGAAGGAAAGAAGAAGTTTTACTGAAGCTGCTATTAGATTAGGACTTGAGGTATTAGAAAAGTGGAAGGATATTAGAAAAGGGAATTCCCATGAAAGATGTGTTATGATTAAGTAGTTTTACTGTTACACTAAAGTGCAGCTGTCCAACAGTATCTGCTTGTTAACATCTGTAGAGAAATAGAATTCACATACTGTATAAAACATCTTTGGTTATTGTAGGGCATCATTCTGTTGGCATTTAAAAACCCCACAGTTTTTGTGTGTATTGGAAATGCAGTTGCTGCAACTGGAATGACCTATTTTTGTTTCAGCTATTGCAATATCTAAGTACTTCCAAAAATCAGTCCAATTATTCACTAAACCATTTATTAGATGATGCTTAACTTTGGTTTTCTACAAAAGCAAGGCCTATTTTAGTCAGATTTGGTTTCACGGTTGCATTCTCAAATGATTCTTAAACTTTTGTGGAAATGTGTGACTGTTACAGAAACCTAAAGTAACTGCTGCCTTTTTCTTAGCAGGGTCATGATCTGTTCTGTTCCAGTAGTTACGCTGGCCAGTAAGCATGCATACGGGAAGGCACTGAGGGTAGATGTGTCACTAAATGAGCTCTAGCATGTGTCCCCTTTGGTCTAGCCAGTACTTAGGGCCAAGAACATGAAGGGGCTTACAAGTTTAGTAGGGAAAGGAGGTCATGATGATGTGGTCATGAGACTATGATGGTACAGATATGACAAGGAAAAAAGCCATTGAAGGGAAAAAAGTGGACTTAATTGCTTACAGAACTGCTTGCTTTGACACATAGAGGAGAAAGTTGGAATGGGATGTGACTAAAATTTATAAAACTGGATTCAGTTGGTCAGACAAAAGCAGTACTATTCACCAAATCTCTCAAGATTAAGACTAGAGGGAACTCATAGAAACTGCTTGAAATTAAGTCTAAAACATATCTGAAAAAGGTATGTTTTTGTATCAGGTAGCTGACTTCTGGATTTGACTGCCACAGGAGAAGGCAGTCAGTACCAGCAGATTCAAAAAGCAGTTGCTTAAGGTCATGAACAATACATCCACAGTTGGATATGAAAATCAGGGGGACAAGGTGGTCCCTTTCAATGTCTCTAATCAAATGACACTTGGGGCTGGGAACTTCTGAGGGAATGCACTGCAGAAAGTGGCCAGGTTCATGCAATCTCATAAATAGCATCTCATGTGTCTGTTGGAGACAGAATACTGAGCTAGATGGTCAACTTGTCGGACTTAAGACAGCTGCTTTTTTTTTTTTTTCATTCTTATGCTATAAAGGTTATTGTAAATAACATGAAATACTAGAGATTTTACTTGAGATACTGACACAACAGTAGTTCCCATGGTAACAGATAATGACTCAGTTCACTACATATAGATACGTATTCTTGAATGATTTCATTTTCTTTGCATTTTAATGAATCTGTGAATTTCATGTTGGACCTTGAATTCAGCTTTAAAGGTCTTGAATGATAATAAATGATGATTGTTTGCCCAGAAATTTTAGGACTACATAGCAGTATAAGTGTAACTACCCATGCTTCTGCTTGATAAAATGCTTAAGTATGAAAAGAGAAGTAATGCTGTAAGTTTTGTAGGTGTTTGTGAAAGTTTACAATAGAGTTCAGCTTGCTCTATTTTCTGCTGACACAGTAGAAATAATTTTATATAAGGGGGCATCCTGTTTCACTGATGGTTTTTGGAGATGAAATAATAGCTTGTTGCATGATTCCAGAGCCACTGGATCTTTTAGAAATTGTTTTTTAGCCATTATTTTCCTTTTCTGTGCTCAGTGATTGGAAAATGAAACAGCCCCTTCCTTTCTGCTCCAGTTTTGGACAGAAGTAATCAGTTCTATTATAAATGTAATTTTTATCTGTTAGGAGAAGGCTCAGGCTTGAGGTTTAAGCAGTAATTCTTACTGGCAGCTGCTCAGAAACGAGGGCCACCTCCAAGAGGTAGTGCTACACTGAGGGGGAAGGGGAACATAGGAGGCAGAGATAGGAGACTGTGTCACAGGAGTGGAGAACAGTAAAATGAAAGGATTAGTCAGACCTCTGAAACAAATCATGTGGTTTGGCTTGTAAATAAATACCTCCTCAACTAATCCTTATTGGTTTCAAAAGCTTGCTCACATGACTGTAATTCTGTGTTAAACTGCTGCCTTTCCTTAATTACATGGACATGTTACAGCTTCTGCTTTCCTAGATAGCAGCAATGTAACATTGACTAAGCTTGTTCCTGTGGTCGTAAGTGTAAATTGTCATTTCTTTTCCTAGAGAAAAGCATTTGAAGAAGATAGAGGAGCATGGCTGAAGCAACAGTTCTTAAGTATGTCTACTGATTACAAGCACTCTGAAAATGTGACAACTCCAAGTGCCTTCTTAGGAAGCAAGTATTTGGTTCAAATTATGTTCTTGTAATGTTTTTCTTCCCCTTCCCTCCCCCGCCTTCCCCCCCCCT
>NW_020799109.1:15975025-16006158 GCF_003259725.1 Athene cunicularia | reverse complement strand
CCCCCCCCCCTTTCAACTAAAAGATGAAAATATGAACAAAACTATTAAAACCCCCAGAACTTCCCAAGACCAATTTTACCATGTATGCTTCTAACTGTCAGGGTAACTGATGGTTCAAAATCTTCTTTTTAAAAGGGAATATTGGTAACTCACTCACTGATAATTACTTATGTAATGAATTTATATTTGTGAAGCAATCGGTATATGTCAAGTACCTGACAGCACAGCTCTTAAGAACAGGGAACTTTTAGAATTACTAAATTAAATGTGAGCATGTTAATTGCCAAGGCAGTTGAAAAAATCATGACCTATGGAGATCTGTATAGATTAGAAACAAATTTTGGAAACAAGCATCATAATGTGGAGATGGCAGCATTAATTATTTGAGATGAGGTAATTAAATGTGTGCACATACATATTGAGTAAAAAAAAGAATCCTTTCAAAAAATACAGTGAGAAGAGCATAATGATAATGAAAATAAATTTGAACAATAAACCATTGAATTTTAAGATTAAATTCTTCATAAAGGAACAATTTCTTCAGAAAAGATAATGAAAATATGGCTATATATGACATATAGTTTGGAATATTGTTTTTAGTGAAAGTATTTTTTTACTTTCTTCAACAATTCTTTTTTCTTTCAAGTTGGTAAGTTTACTTCCCATCCCCTCATGCCTGAATATGCATGTGCAGTGTTTTGGTCTTTGCTACTGACTCTTCAGTACTTTCTAAGAGGTGGGGGAGTGGCAAGACAAAAAAAGGGACAGAGGAGGAACAAATAACAACAATCTATGTTCCACAGATTCTTCTTGTGGCAGCCAACATCTAAAGATAACACTTGGCAAGTAATGATTGCTTGAATTTGTATTCTTGTTAAGTAAAGTAGCCTGCCTCGTGTTCGGGGTTCCCCTTGTTTCTCCTCTGTGCAATTCCTGTCGTACTTCTGTAAGTGCGAAATGAAATGATCTACAGTAGGAAAACTAATTTTAGTAACAGAGTTTAGATTGATTAGCTGTTGCTTATGAGGTATTACTTGATTTAGTGATCTGTGAGCAACTTGAGATCTGTTTCATTCATTGTACACTAAAGCTTTTGACTTGTAAATGTCTTTTTCCAAATTGTAGTGTTTCTGGATTCATTTAATGCCATATTTTCTCTTTTAAATGAGATTCTTCAATCTTATATTTCCTAACCTTAGGCTGCTGGATAATAGTAATAAAACCAAAAATGTCTGCCATGGAGAATCATATTCCATTTGGATATTATTCCACAGATTATCATTAGAATTATTTTAATGTTAAATTTCCCTTTTTCACAACACTTGTCCAAAAGCTCTTAATTCTGTGGTGCTATGATGAATACCGTAGAACACAGAATCATTCTGTTTTTTTCCATTTCACATAAAAGCTTTGAAATCTAAATGTGAGGAAGAGTTAGCCGGGATTGATCTGGCCCTGCCAAGTTTGGCCATGTCTTTCCATTGACTCTAGTGACGGTTAAGTTCATATAAATGTTAAGGCATCTAACTTACTGCTTTCAACTTTTTTTTTTCTGACAAGTTTGCAAGTTCTCATGTTGGTGTTAATTATTGTATATGCATGCTGGAGAAGTTTTTATTTAAGGAGTAAAAAAAAAATTTCTCACTTTACAAGTGATAAAGCTTACATTTAAGTGACTTTAAACTTGATTTCAATGTGACTACTTGCAATGGTGGTTGTAGATGTAAATGCTTCACTTTCAAATTTAGAATCCTAATTTTAACACAACTTCATTCAGAAGCATTAACTATATTACAAAATTTTATCACAGGTCTGCAACAATAAGGTTTATTATTATAGATATGCCACAAGATGTTTGGTGTGTTTTTTTTTAAAAAAAGAAGACTTAAAGAAGCAAGTCCTTCGAATGTTTTCAGTTGCACTGTAGTTTAACTGATGATATGTATGTGTCTCAGGTTGTGACCAAGACAATCGGTTAGTGAAATCTACATCTCAAAGAAAACCTCCCTGTATGTTGAGTGGTCCTGTTTCAGCAGAACCTTGCCAGACATCTCAGTATATTACACGTAACAGGTATCTGAAATGATGTTGCAGGTGGTTATTTTTATACTGCTAAACTCTATATAGAGCACAGAGATTAAGTTGTGATAACTTACAGAAAGCCTCATCTAAGGCTTATGATTGATATATAGCAAAACATATTAAACATCGTACCATAAAAAGTTTGGTGTTTTTTTTCTATCCAAAGTATAATTTATTTGCATTGTAACATTCTCTTTTTTTTTTTTTTTTTTCTTTTTTCCCCCGGTTCCAGTGCTGCATCCAAAAAACCTGCTGGAGATAGCAAGCCAAATCAGTGGGTGGAAAGTGACAAAGAAGAAACTGAGTAATGCACAAAGTCATGGGAAGACTCTGGAGTTGGCACTCTGCTATGTAGAAACTTGCACATAGAACAACTGCCTTAGACTTCCTAGGGTTGCCTGCTGGGTTGTTTGTTAGAGATTTTTTCATAAACTTATCATTCTCAAGTAAAACAGAATGCTGTGAGTTTGGCCATTCTTCTAGAAGATTATGTGGTGATCTGAATTGTGGCGTGTGTGTGTATGTGCGTGCACAAGGCTTTTATTTTTTAGACCACTCTTTGCCTCTTTTCTTGCAACTCTTGAAAGAAAATAATTGAAAAATATATAAGAGCTTTCATATTTTTCTAGTAACAGAAGCTCTGATTCTGTGAATGAAGTGATGGTCTCAAACTTTGACTATAATACTGGATCCCAATGTTACCTTTCATCACAGGCAGAGATAGCACTTTTAGAAATTGTTTAATTATTGGAAACATTCATTTATGTTTCAAGTGTAACTGGCATTAAAACTTCTTTTGCCTCAACTTGAATGTACAGTATACTGTAGATTTTTAACAAAACAGGTTCTATATTTATTGTGTGATTTGAAAATACCTCTTTGATATTTCAGATGACCTAAAGTGCAGAATCTTTATATATTTGTAAATAGACAAAGTGATTATGCTGAGAAACCATGAAATTAAACACATGCATACATAATATTATTTTACATGGCGTTTTAAATTGTTTTATAGTGATACTCAGTTTACAGATGCATTAGGACTTTCAATGGTTCAGTTGAGAACCAAATTATTTCAAATGTGAACAATAAACGTGTAATTCTATTCTAAAACACTGGTTCTTTGTTTTATGTGCAGTAAACTTTTAAGCTGTCATGATTGTAGGGCTGTATAGTATGTCAACAAATCTAGTGCTGGTTTTGTATTTTCTTAGTTCTTCATTTTAATTGACTCCAGATTCTTTTTTTGGTATAGCCTTTGGGAAATTTGTTTTGTTTATAATGTAATAAAAATAGCCAAGTAGAGGTAAGATGTTTCAAAGACTCCTTCACCAGGCTGAGAGCATGCACTTTTCCTTGCCCATTACAAATTTATCTTGTCTTTTATTGGGTTTTCGTACATCTGTGAATGCATGTGTATAGCTCTGATCCTAGTGTAATTGATCTTTTTTTGGGGAGATGTCTGAGAAACTTCTGCCTTTCTCAGGGTCATAGGGAGGAAACTAACCGAAGCTTAGAATCCTTCACTGAAAATGCTGCTCTGCTTGTTATCTTCAGAACTGGACGTAATGGAGTGATCTGTTGCATAGGTAGTCAGGTTGGAAAGATAATACAAATAACATCATATTTCTTTTTATTTACTTCTCCAGTTCCCCTTCAGTAAAGGGGTGATCACAGTCATGTCGTCATCTGAAAAGGTTTAGCAGTGCGTAGTTACCGTTGGGTTTACCCCTTCTCCACAGCGTGTTGGGACAGCTCTTGCCTGGATTTTAGCTATGGAAGAATAAATACACATATTCAAAGGTGTGAAATGGAAAATGTATCTTGGCAATTAAGCGGGAGAAGAGTACTTCACGTGCTGTCAGACTCTTGTTTTCCCTCCAGGAGGTGGTTGTGCTGAGGCAGTGTCAGTATGCCGCCAGGGGCTGCTGCGGGGCTGAGGCCGTGCCAGCGCGCTCGCCGGTGCTCCACTGGCACAGCAATGCAGTCAGCCAGGTCACACTTCTACTAGACAGTTTTTCTTCATGACAGTAACTTTTAGGATAATAACACCTTTGAAGAACAAATTAACTTACCTATTTAATCTTTTTTGTTTGGGCCTATCGAATAATTAGCAATTAATAAACATTTTGTACTGTTTTTTTTTTTTCTTTAACATTCTGTAACCCACCTTATAGAAGTGGAAATTCTTTTGAACACCTCCATGGAAGAACCAAGTGCTAGAAGTGTATATGGATGCAGCTGAGTCCTGTGCTCTTAGATGTGGTCTGGAAGTCTGGGGTATTGATTCAGTCCTGTCCCTGTAAAGAAAGAAAACATACCCAGAAATTTAGAATTGCTCTCTGTGCAGTTAGCAAGAAGCTTTTAAATCTGAAGCTGCTGCTAATAATGGTGTGAATACCGCAGCTGGACCGGTGACACTAATACTCCACTATGTTGGAAACAACTTCAGGATCTTTCTCATTGAGAGGCTGTTGAAGAGCAAAGGGGGAGGCAGCTTGCAGGAATGTAACACAGGTGTGCTGCTACACATGCAAATTTGAGGTAATAGAGCAAGTGGCCTACTTAAGAAGGAACAAGAAGTCCTGACTGCTAGTGACTGATCAGCATACTGTTCTTGTTAACTACCCGTGACACTGCAAAAGAAGCAATGCATATTGTTTGTCAAGATTTTGTGAACAAAACCACCATAGTTTTTAAGATCCACTCATCTCTTCAGTCTGCATGATGAGAGGCTTTTACCATAAAAACTTGTCTGATGAGGTATGAGAATTTACTTTACAGGATTAGATTACAGCTGTTAATTTTTTTTCTCTTTCATCCCCAGGGATTGAGGGTGATACAATACAGCTTTTGCAAATAATGAATAAATGAAAACTTTAAGAAAACTTTCTCCCTACAAAACAGCCTTTTTCCTAATTTGAAGAACTGCTTCAACCAGCTCTGTAGCCTTGCTCTATTTCAGTTGCAGCAGGAGAAAAATATTCCCATATGTATGAAAAAAATTCGGACCCCATTCTAGATTTTTTTCTCAGGGATCATTCTAGGTACACTTAAATCATGCCAAGGTAACTAATAAATCCCCAAGTTAGTATCAATTTAAACAGGTTATTCTTGAAAGGAAACCAGAAATATTTACAGGCAATGCTGTGTATGTTGAAGTAGCTTAGCTGCTACTTGTGCTGGGTTTTGGTTTTTTTTTTTTTTAATTTCTAGTTACCACAACATTTTTGTGTGTGAAGACATGGAGGACATCTTGCTTCTCTTCCCTTCCATGCCTCCTATCTACTTTACAACAGATGTAGATGAGAAGATATGAAAGGTTGATATAGTTGGATCTAAAAACTGACCCCCAAAGAAATGTTCATATTATCTGGTGATTTATTTATTGCTTTCAGTGAATACATCTGACTTCTAACATTCACTATGCCCAACAAATTTTCACTGTAATTAAAAAAAAACCTTTAAAAAAAATTCCTGATAGACATTGTGTTGTAGTTTTCACACTAACACAGTACTTGTGTTCCTTTATTCAAGTTTCAAGTTGTGCGAGATGTAAATTAGTTAGAATGCATAACATATGTTTGTTTTAAAGAAATGTTCAGTGATAAAAAGCTAATTACCATTGTATAGAAGAGCTTGCCAACATTATAGTGAAGAGTTTGTCACCTAAGGAACAAAACATGCTTTTTCCCGTGAACATAATAACAACTTGATAATGATGAAAATGACACATTTCTTGCTAATGTCCTGTCCCTCCCACCCGGCCCCCCTCAATGTAGTCTGCAGTGAGCTGGATGGCAGTTCCCAAAACAGAGGTTGTACAACCCCAGGTGGCTTTACAGCCCGGATGAAATCTGTTTGAAAAAGTCAAGACTTGTGGGACTGACAACCCAGAAAAAGCAGTTGCTAGTGGGAGACTAGAAACTCCTGAAATAGAAAATAAACGTTGATTTGTAGTGGTTGAAATAGCGTTTGCCACAAATCACACTCCTGTGGTTAACAGGTGAGAGCAGCAATAAAGTGACTGAATAACCAGTACATCGTAAATGTTAAATTAGAATCAGATTCATGTTTTTTGCATGACACAGAGCCCATGGTTTGTTGCATTGCCTGAAGTTACCCCTCCAGAAATGTCTTCCAATACAGAAGCCCCTGTGGGTTTTTTCTTGCCTTTTTTTTTTTTTTTTTTTTTTTTTTTTTTTTTTTTTTTCACTTTGAAAGACCCTTTATTTTTTGGGGGGGTTGACCAGAACTCATTACTCCCTTTTTGTGATTATCAATCTATTACCATGCTCAAAAAGGGCAAGCGTGTTTTGTGCATCTCCGCTTGCCCCCATGCCCCCAAAATTTCTAGAACAGCATGCTTGTGTGAAAGCGTTCCTGGGCTGGCGATGGATCTCAGTGATGAAGCTGGCTGCAAGCCTACATCAGTTCAGGTACTTGGCCACATTTTGTCTTTGGCTCCTTAGGAAATGCAAAAGTTCTAGCTGCTTCACTGCGAAGAGTCTCCGCAGCTTTTAATTGTTCACATTTAGCTGTCATTTACCTTGGAAGATAAAATATTTACAGATTGCTTATGAAATCTTTGTTCATTTAAAAAATATTCCTGGTCAGTGTGACCGGAGCTGAAAGGACACACTGATCCCCTGATTTATTTAAATAAATATATATATTCCATACATACAGGATTTTAGTAGCTGTTAGATATGCTTTGGTGCACATATGATTGTAAGAGTAGCAAGGTTTTAGCTGTCATCTCCTGTCTACAGGTGAGAAGACAGCTAAAGCCTTGCTATTCTTATATATCCACACACACCCCCTCCCCCCGATGCTGAGGGAAGAGAAAGAACACTTTCAAAGTGTGTGACACTGACTGTACTTTATTAATTGGGCCAACTATCAGTTAGATAACAGCTTGGGTCAGATGCCAGGTCAGCATAACCTGGGCAAAATCAGCCTAATCAGTGGCAGGATCAAATACCAGCAGCCAGCTGTGACACAATCTAGGAAATTAAGTAATGTGTTTATTGTAAATTTATTGTAAACGACCTAGTAAAATTGTTTTACTAGGATGAGTAGAAACTTTTAAACAATACAGCAAAGGGCTTATATGAAAAGGTCGGTGAGATGCCAAGGTATGACTTGATTTCCGTTATTCCATCTGAAGAGAAAGTATGATTGCAAAAAGAGAAGTGTTTACATAAACTGATAAAAAACTTGAGAATTCAGCAGAACACAGCCACGTGTTCCTGAGCTTTCTTCCATAAAAGTCTCACCATGTCCGGCAGAGCCCCATTCACCTTCACTATGAGGGGAATCATACTTGCGCTAGTGCTCACCCTTGTAGGTAAGACTACATGTTCCTCCTTTAATCTCTCTTCCCTCAAATTTCCCTTCAGTGGCAACAAGTGAATCTAGACTGACTGTTACTTATCTGGTTTCCATCTCTTTTTGCAGGTAGCCAGAAGTCTGACATAGGTAAGTAAATTTCCTTCTCTAACCTTCTTTTGGTGACTTTGTTGTGATTTCTGTTTATTAGAACATGCTTGCAAGTATCATAAAAATGGCTATTATTCCCCACAGACCCTGCATTCAGTAGCAGAAAGAGCTACTTGTACAGCTATGAAGGCTGGGTGTTGAATGGGCTTCAAGAAAAAAATTTAGCCAAAGCTGGTGTGCGATTGAGCAGCAAACTAGAGATCAGTGGGCTGTCAGAGAACACTTACCTCCTCAAGGTACCTGTCTTCTTCCAATGTACCATGCAACAGTGAAATCTATATCACAGTCATAACTGCATCTGGCTAATTTGTGCTTTAGTAAAGTTGTAGGAAAAAAACTGGAGACTGTGCTGTATATGTATAAGTGGAACAATCTGCAAGTTAAAAGTTTTGGAAGTGACTAGTGATTTGGCATCCAGTCGCTTACCAGTATTTGTGTGGAAATTGTTCATAGCAGCTGTTTCTCAAGACTTTTTGCTGGAAATAGAGGTGCCAAAATCAGGGTTTCCGTTAGAAAATGGTTATTTCTAATTCAAGGCATTCAAGCCTGCTCTGAGTTTATGATTTGGTTCTAGTCTCAACACATTTTCAACCAATGTGCGAAGCCAGGACTTGGGTATGTAAAATAATTGTCATGCAGACAATTAATAAACATAGACTTAAAAAGTGATTAAAACTAAAGATAAAAAGTGATAAAAGCTGAAGAAAAAAGTGGTAAGTGATAAAAGAAAGGTAAAAATAATGAAGGGCATCGAAAAGGAGCATGTAATACTGTTTAGTGTTTGGATAAAAAGATCTGTACATGTGAAATGATGCCTCTGCTGACATCAGTACAGACAGGACCTCACCCATCTGAAATAAATACATTTCAGAGCAATACTTTTATTTGTCTGTTTAATTTAGTTACAAATCAGAGCTTCTTTTTTGGGCACTGAGTTCAGTGTCAGAGCTCTCCCTGGTTATAGTTGAGCTGTAAATCTTCTTTCATTGATGAAGGCAAGCTGTCAAAATTATGGGCTGGGGATTGTATTTCGCCCTACAGCCTTCATCCTGAAATTCTTACATGGTGTGCAGCAGGCTGTGCTCTGAGGCATCTGAACTGGCAGTAACTTTTCCAAAGTTACTGAAATTGCTTCTGATTTACATTATGTCTCAGTATGGGGAAAAAAAAAAAAAGTTTTCTAAATACATTGTTCTTTATTTAAAACAAAAACTGGGTTGATTTAAGCAATTCACAAATGTGAATCAAGTATAGCAAGTAGATTAACAAAATAAATTTGGAAGGGATGAATTAAAATGAAACATTCTAAAACTGTAATTTTTTGACATTTAGAAGGATATAAACTTTTTAAATGCTAAATTTCACCTAAAGCAGAATATTTATTTTATGACTGAAAAAATAGGGAGAATTTTATTTGTATTTTTAAAATTTATTTTTGAATCAGTCTTTCTCCCTATAAAGTTAATGCAACTAAAAGGTTTAAAATGTCCCTGGGAAACAATAGTGATACATTAACTGCTTCTGTAAGATAAAATAATACTGCTGAGCCCACAGGGTTTGTACTGGTTTTATAATAGTGTAAGCAAGAGATGAAAGAATAAACTACTGTATGAATCTCTAAACCTGGTTTGGAAGGAAAGAGTATAGAGCTAGTGATTAGATCTATTTCTTCCAATCTGTTTATGTATTTAGTACAATACCAAAGTAATTTTATTCCAGAAAGTATCTTTTCTTAATTTCCTCCTAGATCCGCTCTCCACAATTTGAAGAATACAATGGCATCTGGCCCCGGGACCAATTTACTCGATCTTCCAAAATCACCCAGATGGTTTCTTCATGTTTTACCCGGCCGTTCAAGTTTGAATACAATAGTGGACGAATTGGAAACATTTATGGTCCAGAAGACTGCCCTGATATCTGTATTAACATAGTGAGAGGAATACTGAACATGATGCAGATAACAATTAAAAAGTCACAGAATGTATATGAATTGCAAGAGGTTTGTTTTTTTTCATTCTACTACTTTACTGAAAGGATGTGTTGTCTTTACGTGCTCTTCATGTTTCTGTTTATTTGCATCTACTTTCAAATGTTCATCATCAAAAAAGACGATTTTTTCATTCATGTGGAAGAAAATGTGTGCATATGTATTGAATGAATTATCTGGGCTGCATTCTTTTTAAGACATCTGTCTTAAAAATGCAATCTTCTGAAGAAAATAATTATTATCTATGAATGTATTTGTTATATGGCTTTCCTGATAGAGCTACTTGATCCATTTTATTTGTTCATTGTTGATATTAACTGATTACTTTTTAATTTTAAACTCCATCCCCTGACTGTTGTTCACGTGTCTGTTTTTTAGTTCAATAGAATTAGTTGTGTGCAATGGTAACGGGTTACAAAACGTAATTAAGACTGCTCAGTGGGCCCTTACCTGCATACTGCTCCTTCAGAATTTTTGTTCAGTAAAACTTCTTCTCACACAATGAAATCCTGATATAATTGGGAAGTCTCATTATCTGTATTGATCTACCAGGCTGGAATTGGAGGTGTTTGCCATACAAGGTACGTCATCCAGGAAGACAGGAAGAACAGCCGTATCTCTGTTACCAAAACCATAGACCAAAATAATTGCCAGGAAAAAGTGAAGAAGAGTGTTGGGATGGCTTACATCTATCCTTGTCCTGTTGACATGATGGTATGTGAGATGTGAAAAGACCCCTCTAATTGCGGGCACAGCCATTCTGTTCCCATTCACTCTTTATGTTCCTGTCTTCCTCCAGAAAGTAAGGCCCATAAAGGGGACTGCAGCTTTCTCCTACAAACTGAAGCAGTCAGACAGTGGCACCCTCATCACAGAAGTGGTGTCGCAGCAAGTGTATCAGATCTCGCCACTCAGTGAACCTACTGGCGTTGCTGTTATGGAAGCAAGGTAGGTGGACATGGGCTTGCTTCACAAAGGGAGAATAATTATGCCATCCCTTTCACCCCCAGTTGAAGTGAAATGAGAAATGAGTTCCACATGAGTTGGGTAAAGCTGTGAGTACTCATACTTGGGGTTTCCACACTCCTAAAAATTCAGTGAACCATTCCTTATTTGTACCCTGGTGAACGTGACGCTACAATTACATGGAAGAAAAGGAAAAATACACTTTTGCTTGCTTATACCATAAGAATACAACTTTACTAGTCTGTCCTCAAAAAGGGCTAATTTATAGTGTCAGGAGAAAGATGGTGCACATAGAAATAAGATCATTGATTACACCAAGTCTGTAGCTCTCATTCAGAAAACAGTGGTTTAATTCCTCGTCAGAAACAATTTCATTGTAGATAACTCTAATATTATTTTGTTCCAATTAGAAGGCTTTATCCATTAGCAGACTGTAAGATTTCACTGTGAAAAAAAAAATATTAAAGAGTAAAACTTATACCATCACAGAATCACTGAACCAACAAACAGCTAAGGCAGGTGGAGGAAGAGACTTAATTCATTCCTCCCGTGACTCTTATCTCTTGACAGACAACAACTCACCTTGCTTGAAGTGAGAAGCGAGCGGGGGAGTGCCCCGGACATTTCCACGCAGAGCTACGGAGGCCTTCTTTACCACTTCCCATCAGTATTGCCACAGATGCCACTGCAGCTAATCAAGATGAAAAATCCCGAGCAACGGGTATAGTATTTTTAGGTCTTGGTCTTCAAATTGCTTTCCTAATCAAAAAATTACTAAAAGAGTAATGATCATAAATTCCAAAGGATTTAATTAGGTATGCCCCCTCTCTCTCGTGTTTTGTAACAGATAGTAGAAACACTGCAACACATAGTCCTGAATAACCAACAAGATTTCCACGATGATGTTCCATACAGATTCTTGGAGCTTGTCCAGCTCTGCCGGATAGCAAGTGCTGATACTCTTGAGTCTATATGGAGACAATTTTCAGATAAGCCCCGCTACAGGTATTTCATTGTACCAGCTTATAAGAAACTTCTCAATGTTTGGAGAATTAAGAACTAAAATTAAGGGGGGTTTGGTGTTTTTTTATTATTTTTTTTTAAATTTTTTACCTGCTTGCAGGCGATGGCTGCTGAGTGCAGTTTCTGCGACAGGCACCTCAGAAGCACTCAAATTCATTAAGACCAGAATTCGCAATGATGACCTTAACTACCTTCAGACTCTTCTAAGTGTTTCTTTTGCTCTCCATTTAGTGAAAGCTGATGAACAAACTGTTCCAATAGCAGCAGTGAGTAAATCTATGTGAATCTTTCCTGTGTGATATCGAAAGGAATGATGATTGATGACAACCTTTAATTATTGAGTACATTAGGGACTGGAATTCTCCTCTCATGTACACCAATTTTGTGCAGATTTTGAATTACGAATTTCTTTTGGCATTACATATATGAGAGGAGAGTTCAGTCCTGTCTTCATCTAACTACATGGATATAAAAGCCCTTCTTCCATCAGAGCTTCTGAGAATAATTCCCATTTTAGTTTTATGGGATCACTTGTCATGCCTTCTACAGACAAAACTTTGTCCACTTCAATCTCTTTATTCTAAAACAAACGGTGATTTGTGTGTTATGTCACTTGAACAGCAATTTTAATTGCAAACTATTCCTATGAACTGGAAAAGTGCCACATGTGAAGGTATTAGTGCAAACATCAAATGAATAATTCATTCTGAATGGGATTTTTTCCATCTTTAGTCAATATTATTCTCTTAAATAGGAAAAAATGATATGATGTGAGAATGCATCATTAATGTAATTGAGTTGTACATTATTCTAAAGATATAGATTGATGTTTACCTGTAATCTTTGTATTTTCAGTGTTATGCTCAGTTGAGGAAAATCAGAATGGTTCTATGTAAATTTTTTTATATTGAAACTAGTGGGAAATTAAGTTCCTAAGTGAAATTTACAAGTAAAATGTCTACAAGCTGATTTAATATGTTTGAATGTGAACGATAATTTTGAAATTGCTCCTCTCACATAAGCTCTGATAATTTTCCTGCTCTGAAACCTATATGAAACACTGTATTGAATATCAAATTCTTTTTTCCCCTGTTTTTCCCCCCAGGATTTAATGACCAGTTCTCGAATCCAGAAAAGTCCCACGCTTCAGCAAGCTGCCTGCTTGGGATATAGTTCTGTGGTCAATAGATACTGTTCTCAGACCTCAGCTTGTCCTAGAGAAGCTTTTCAGGTGGGCAGCTTTTTTTCAGGGTGCTCTTAATAGCTTAGTAATGTTCATTACATTAGCTTAATTCTTTTAAGATATAGTATAAAAATGGCAATTGGACTTACAAATACACATTTCATAAATCTCCTTCAGAACAAAGGCAATAAATAATTTTATTAACGTAGATATTTTCTTCATGATTGAAGACACAGTTTTCACATCATAAGGTAAAATCCCAAGAGGAGCCATCCTCCTCTTTATTGTGATAGGCCTTTCAGTGGGTAAGGGGAACACTGTGCCAGTCTGTGTATTAGGAATAGAAGACTGAACTGTGCTTTTTCTGTAGCCCATCCATGACCTGGCAGATGAAGCAATCAGCAGGGGCCGTGAAGACAAAATGAAATTAGCTCTGAAGTGCATTGGCAACATGGGAGAACCAGCCAGCATCAAGCGCATCCTGAAGTTCCTTCCCATATTTTCATCCAGTGCTTCTGATATCCCCATCCACATTCAGATTGATGCTATAATGGCCTTCAGAAAAATAGCTTGGAAGGACCCCAAAACAGTAAGTAGGATCTGTCAGAGATTCAGTGAATTAGAGAATACGTACTGTAAGGGTAATGACTTTAATGGTATCATGTGTGTGGATACAGCATGTCTTAAAAAATGATTATTTTTAAGAACAACACAATACAGTTTTATATTTCCAAGTAGGAATCTCCCAGAAGGATATCAGCACTGTTTCTTTAGTCATATGTCATAACCAGTTGAGTCTGTATATACGGTGGAAATTTAGCCACCCAAAAGTCAGACATATATTTTAAACTGTGTCCATAGTCAGAAGGAGAGAGACACACTTTCTGTGGACCTCCTAGGCAAAATGTTGACATTGCTCTGTCTCTTTTAGACCCTTTCCTTAAGGTTGAATGAGTCACCACTGACCTTCTGCTGAGGTTGCTGGTATGGTGAGCGTAGGCAAGACTCCTGCCTTTCCCATGGTTTAGATATAGGAGCTATATGAGACAGCATCCACTCAGACTGTCCTTGGTGAGCTGCTGAAGCTCCCCTTTTAAAAGTGATCTAAAATAGTGAAGCATGCTCACTGAGTCAGTAGAGTTACTCCAAAGAATGAATCTGTCTTCCTATCTGCAGTTCGTTTCTTTTGAAGATATTCACTGATCTTTCAATATCAGTAATGCAAAAAGCTATGCTGATGTGTTTTGGATTGTGGTGGGTTGATCCAACACACTGATACAGGGACATTTATTTTAGATTCTGTGCCAGCCCTTCTCCATGGGGCTGTTCCTCCATTGCCCCTTCAGTTGCCTTAATAAAATTATGTAGAACCATGCAATAAAAAACATCAGGAGACCTTTCTGCAGGGATAATGTCCCCCTCTCCCATATTTCTTGCAGGTTATGCGTGGATTCAGTCTGAAAAACTGTCACAATTATGGGCAATTCCAGACACTCTTTTCTCTCTGCAGGTGCAGGGATATCTCATCCAGATCCTTGCAGAACAGTCGCTTCCCCCTGAAGTGCGAATGATGGCTTGTGCTGTTATCTTTGAGACAAGGCCTGCCCTGCCTTTAATAACAACAATAGCTAATGTGGCAATGAAGGAGAGCAATTTGCAAGTGGCTAGTTTTGTGTATTCCCACATGAAGGCTTTGTCGAAGAGCAGATTGCCATACATGTACAACATGTAAGTAGAGACCAGAACGACGTGGGCGATCTTCTGCAAATATTAAATTCTGTTACATTCTTGTTAGTGAGCACTGCCTGTGCTCACAAACTGAATTCAGTTTATATTCTGATGGGGTGCAACTTATTTCTGAATGTTATTACGTCTCCCATTTTGTTTAGATCTTCAGCTTGCAATATTGCCCTTAAGCTGCTGGCCCCCAAACTGGACAGGCTGAGCTATCGGTATAGCAAGGTCATGCGTATCGGTGGTTTCTCTGGTGAGTAAAACCGTGTCCGTGACCAGGAAACTTCCACTTCAAAAATCCATTCTGAAGAGAGGTTAAGTCCTGTGGAGAAATACGGCATTCGGTGTTTCAATAAGAAATTGAATTAAATGTGACAGTCACATGTTTAAAAGTGCCTAAGTAGCCATTTATTAATATGGGCTTAAACAGTTAACAATTATGTAATGATATATCTTAGAGTTGGCAATGGGAAAAGCTGTAGAAATATGAATGATAGGCAGAGGGGTTAGAAAAATGACGTGTCTTTTGTTTACTTTTGCCATAGATAACTATAAAGTTGGTGCTGCTGGAGATGTCTTTGTTATGAACAGCCCAAGAACGATGTTCCCATCAGCAATAATTTCCAAACTGATGGCATATTCTGCAGGGTCAGCAGCTGATTTGGTGGAGGTAAATATTCACCTCAACCAATAATAAAGCAAATTAAAACGAAAATTGACAACAAAGTTTTGTCTCTGTAAGTATATCTCAGGCTGCTCCTTCTCATGCTGTTTTTGTAGGTTGGTGTCCGCGTGGAAGGCCTCACAGATGTCATCATGAAACGAAATATCCCATTTGCTGAATATCCCACATACAAAAAGATAAAGGAGATTGGAAAAGCTGTAGGTATTTTCAGTAGTGCAATGTGTGGGTTATACGAAGGGGTATTTAGCAAGGCTTCTTGTACTAGTTAAGCCCTGTCTCAGAAGGTAAACTACCCACCTATCAGTATTCCTGTGAAAGAGATGTGCAGGAGGACTGCAGAGGACATCACGCCTGCGATGGTTCTGATAGCTTCCTCAAATTCTCGCTCTGTCCCTGCCTTCTCCTCACCTCATGTGGGGCTGCAGAAGGAGCACAGGAGGAGAGGGGGGAGGTGGGCATTGCAGCATGGTGTCTCAGGCCTGGCAGGCTTCGCCATTCCTTCCTTCATCTACCTTCCTTAGTTTACAAGAATATACTTTTGTCTTCAAGAGAAAAGGTGATTTATTGCTGTGATTTCAAATGGAGTTTAGTGGTACTAATGGCCCAGCCCACCTGTGTAAATGCTATTGCATCAGAATGCAGAACACTGGACAGGAGGCTCTTCGTGGGCACCTCAATGACAGGGAGTAGGTCTGAGTTAGTGATGCTGTGCTATTTATAAAACAGCAAAGAAACACAAGCAGCAATGGAAAATTGCAGCTTGGTCAGCAGTAGATTTGATCGCCCTGCTGAATTGCCATTTGCATTAAGGAACTTTGCTTGTTTCTTTATCTTTTCCCTAGCTGCTGGGGTGGAAGGAGCTGCCAACAGAAACCCCCTTGATATCAGCCTACTTGAAACTATTTGGCCAAGAGCTGGCTTACGTCAACATCAATAAGGAAGTCTTGCAACAGGCTGTGAAGGTACCAGGGACACCCACTTTTCTTTGCAAGATTTGACACCGTTGTACTCTTATATTCCAACCTCTTAGATCTCTGTTTTACGCAGACTGTGCTAGAACCTGCTGACAGGAGCACAGTGATGAAGCGAATCGCCAGCCAAATCCGCAGTGGCATTGCAGGACAATGGACGCAGCCAGTGTGGCTGGGAGAGCTACGATACATCATTCCAACCTGCACTGGTCTGCCGCTGGAGTACGGGTCGTACACGACTGCTCTGGCACGTGCAGCAGTCAACGGTGAGTTGGGAAGTACGAGGTCAGTCGTGTGAATTCTGAGCAGGGGATGACAGACAGGCTAAGAGGGGAAGGAGAAGGGAGAACAGTTAGAAAAATAAATTAATTTTTGTAGGGGAGGGGAGGTAGTGAAGATGTTTGAAGAGTGGCTGGACACAGCTGATTTCTGCATTATCTTTGAATGGACTGAAGACAGAGAAAGTGAGGTGAGAATCTGGGAAACCAGAGAGGGAAGGGTCACAGCATTCAAGACCAGAAAAAACAGAAGCTGCCTCAGGAGCTGATGCAGACATGGGCAGAAGGGTGTGGCTCCTGTGAGATGCACTTACAAACTAATCAGAATTCAGTGGTGATTTAAACAGAAATGAAAAAAAAAGACAATCAAAAGAGAACTACCAGTAACATTAAAGAAGGCAGGAAGAGAAGAGGGCTTGTGAAAAGAGATGGAGAGCTCTGTTTTAAAAGGATAAATATGCAAGTATGAATACTTATCAAGAAGTTAATCCAGCGATCAAACTGTTTGTTGTGCAGCAGACTTTTAATTTAGGCAAAACTGACCGTTTCTTCTGCTGACACCACATAAGAAATGAAGGGTGAACTACATGTACCTGTGCCCTTTATAGAAGTCCCGTATGTGCTCACCACTGGTCTTGGCTCTTGGTTTGTTAGTTTGATTTAATAACTTCTTTGAACACCTTCCCCTTGTTTTAAGGGTGTTTCTTTTTGTTGTTATTTGTTTATTTTATAAAATAACATCCTTGTAGCCAAGCTGGGGAGGTGTGCATTGGATGGATGGGCTACAAACTGAGTGGAGGCTGTCTGGACTGCTGATCTCTGAGAGCAGTCAACAGATGAAAAGTCCAACTGGGGCTTGTTATGAGCAAAGTTCCTCTATTGCTAGATGTTCATTGTCTCTTTTAACAATCTGAACCTTGAAAAGAAGGCACCCTCAGCAAATCTATGCCAGTGAAGACATTGAATTCGTGGGAACAGTAACTGCAGTGGGCAGAGGGGGGCAGGCTGCCACCCCAGGGGACCCTGACAGGCTGGAGGGAGTGGCCTGACAGAAGTGTGCTGAAATCTCACAAAGGCAGTGCAAAGTCCTTCACCTGGGATGGAGTAACCCATATAAGTATATAGGCTGGGCATCACTCAGACATAAAGCAGCTTTGCAGAAAAGGGCTGAGAGGCCTGGGGGACAAACTGGTATAGTGAATCAGCAGTGTGCTCTTGTGGTGATGAAGGCCAACTACATCATTGACTGCAACAGCAAGAGCAGAGCTAGCATGAAAATTATTCCCTCTCCTCTATGTAATGCATCTGAGGCTGCATCTGGAGTACAATGTCCAGTTTGGGGTCCGCAGTACAAGAAAGATGTTCATGCTTGGTGTGAGGAAAGATTGGAGAGCAGGGTTTGTTTAGACTCTTTGCTCACTATTCACTCTGTCTTCTGGCTCCTTGCATTTCTGAAATTTTAATGTTATACTACTTAAGAAACTTTCAATTTGGATCAGCTCTTTATTTTCTTACAATATTTTTATTTCCATTTTCAATAGGTTGCATCAGAACCTTTGCCTACAGAACAAGCTTTCTGTATATTTTCCATATTCATAAAAGATCTCAAAGTCTGTCTTGTTTTCCAGCCATATTTGTTGTGTTAGCAAAAATATTACCTCTTCCTGAATACTGTGTTTTGCTCTGTTGTTTGCAGTTGATGGAAAGATAACCCCCACTTTAACTGGAGATTTTAGACCTTCCCAGTTGCTTGAATCCACCATTCAGATTCGGTCTGACATAAATCCAAGGTATGGCAAGTTTCCAGGGCTATGGAGGGTTTTAAGAAAAGGCAGAACCACATGTTAAAAGAGAGCACCTTTCTAACATCTGACCACTTCACTCCGTTTCAGCTTATACATACATACAGTTGCAACAATGGGTGTCAACACAGAATACTTTCAACATGCTGTTGAAATTCAAGGCAAGGTCCTGACAAGAGTGCCATTGAAGTTTGATGCCAAGGTAGACATGAAACTGAAAAATATTAAGATTGAAACGAATCCATGCCACGAGGAAACTGAGATAGTAGTTGGAAGGTATGGTAGCTTTACTTCAGAATACTTCTGTTGCTGAAACCTTACGAAGTTCATATTCACTGACATCCCACTGAGGTTTTTAGATAGGCTGAGTGACTTTTTAGTGCGTAGCAGAATCTTTGGGGTATAGAGCAAGGAAGAGAAATAAGAGTGTTAAAAAGTTAAAAGATACCTAAATTATTTAGGAATTTAATTTTTATTTTAATTTGTTCATTATTTTGTGGGTTTAAATATTATTTATTTATTTATTTATTTATTTGTCTTTTAGGGGTTTTAATTTTTATTTTTTAAATGAATGCCTTTCATGTTTTAGAAATATCTTTAAATTTATCCAGATTTTGAAACTTCTGGTGATATAAGGAACTGATATTTATCATGAACATTTATTTGTCTTTAATAATATATATACCTATAGTTGCATATACAATCCCTATGTTCAAACAACATATCTCTGTGCTGTCACATGATACCCACAGGTATGTATTTAATTTAATCCAAAGACAAGGGGCCAGAATACTTCACCGTTTTTTGTGCTTATCTCCACAGACATAAGGCTTTTGCTGTATCAAGAAATATAGGAGAACTAGGTGTTGAAAAGAGGACCTCAATTCTCCCAGGAGATGCTTCATCAGATATTGTAGAAGAACCTTTCAAGCCATCAGAGGGAGCTTCCAGTGAAGGTTTCACAAAGGTAACCTATTCCTTTTTGCTTGTATGGTAATATTTACCCTCTCCATAATGCACATGTCTGCAATTTCACTCTTGCCTATGATACGCTCCCAATGCTATTCACATACTCATCTCTAATGCAGCAAGGAGAGGACAGCATTCCAAGGAAACATGCCTATAGCTCTCAAGAGGATCTTTACCATGGCACAGGAAGAAAAACTCATAAACAAGACATTTGCATCAAACTGCCTCATCTTGGTTGTCAGTTCTGCTTTTCCAGAAGGTCACGAGATGCCAGTTTCCTAAAAAATACATATTTGCACAGATTAATTGGAGAACATGAAGCTAAAATAGTCTTGATGCCAGGTATGATACTGAGCACAAGTCTTGTCATCTTAGGTTTGTTAGTGCTATTTGAAACAGTATAACCTTCTAATGTGTGCAATTGGTGTGTAGTTCAAACAGATGCTGATATTGACAAAATTCAGCTGGAGATTCAGGCAGGATCAAAAGCAGCTTCCAAAATAATTCATGTGGTAAACTCAGAGTCTGAGGAAGAGGATGAGGCTTCTCCGTATGAGGACATTCAAGCTAAACTGAAGAAGATTCTAGGCATTGAAAACGTGTTCAGGGTAAGAGATTTTGAGCATGGGAGGGGGGAATATTTACCCATAAATGAAGCCAAGAATTTGAAGTTCAGTGTGGAAAGCTGGCATGGAAAAGCAACAGTGGGACTAGTTTGAAAGGTGCCAGTGCAAGGCCTGGGGTGCATCCAGCTGGGGCTGGTCCTCCATGCTAAGCTAGATTTTAGCTGGGTGGAGTGAGTCTAAGGGAGTTCTGCAGCTTCTGCAGTAAACAAGGCAGGGAAGTTGTTCCTTGAAAGGCTGAATGTGAGCAGCTTGTCTGACACTTGGAGAAATTTTACTTTGTAATACTGAACCAGATGAATCACCTCTCTTGCATTACTCTTTGCACTGTTTTTGCAGGTTGCAAATAAAACACGACATCGGAAGAAGCAACCTTCTAAGAAAGGAAACACTATGCTAACAGAGCTTGGGACAGACCCCAGTGCAAAAAATCCCTCCAGCTCATCTCTTGCCTCCTCAGCTGTCTCCTCATCTTCCTCATCATCTGCTGCTTCTCCTGATCGTAAAAAGGCTGTGGATGAAGATGAGAATGATCAAGTAAAGCAAGCGAGAAATAAAGATGCAGGCAGCAAGAGCAGCAGCAGTAGCAGTAGTGGCAGAAGTAGCAAGAGCAGCAGCAGTAGCAGAAGTAGCAAGAGCAGCAGGAGCAGCAGTAGCAGTAGCAGCAGCAGCAAGAGTAGTGGTAGTAGGAGGAGCAGTAGCAGCAGTAGTAGCAGTAGGAAGAGTAGCAGTAGCAGTAGCAGTAGTAGGAGCAGTAGGAGCAGCAGCAGCAGCAGCAGCAGCAGCAGTAGCAGCAGTAGCAGCAGCAGCAGCAGCAGCAGGAAGTCATCAAGTCATCATAGGCATGGGCATCACTCAAGGTATCTGAATGGCAGCAGCAGTAGCAGCAGCAGCAGCAAGAGTAGCAGTAGCAGTAGTAGTAGTAGTAGTAGTAGTAGTAGTAGTAGTAAGAAAAGGAGTAGCAGCAGTAGCAGCAGCAGCAGCAGCAGGAAGTCATCGAGTCACCATAGCCATGGGCATCACTCAAGGTATCTGAATGGCAGCAGCAGCAGCAGCAGCAGCAGCGAGTCATCGAGTCACCATAGCCATGGGCATCATTCAGGACATCTGGAAGGCGGCAGCAGCAGCAGCAGCAGATATTCCAAAATATGGGTAACTTTGTCAGTAAATTGACTGATGCTGCTAAAGTCATGAATCACATTCCTGATGGCAGATGGCTTTGCATCATAAATCAGGAAATTATGAGTTGACACAGTAAATTTTAGAAACATAAAATTGCAAAATTCATTCTGAAAACACACCTGCAATCATTGGCTCAGATGTCTACTTCAAAGCATCTCAAAAGTTTCCACAAGTTTGTTGAAACTTTTGTTATAAGCAGGGAACCATATTTGCCACTTTACTACTCTCTGTCAATACATTGCATGCTTCTGTCTTAATTTTTTGGTAGGAACATTAATGCTTTATATAAACTACTTCAAGTCTTACACCATGTGCTTGTGACTAACAGAACTATGTATGAATGATAATTAGTAAAATCCTTACTTAATTCCCAGTGCTTAGATTTCAATGTAATTGCAGCATTTCTTCTGGGACTTTTCATCTTGTTTTTATCATTTTCAAAGGGAGATGATGAGATTTATCAGTATCGCTTTAGATCAGCACATAGACAAGAGGTGAGTTTTTCTTTTCTCAGTAAATGAAGTATGAAATCTGTCATGAGTCAAATGGAAACCTTGCAGGCAACTTGTTGTCTTTGTTGAGGAAAATTACAGTACTGATAACATTTAGAACACCAAATCAACTGTAATGATTCTTCTGAGATGCATAAAGACCGAGAGCTATGCTCTCCTTTGTGTTGTGCACATGATGCCATTTGTGGCTCTGAAAAGCAGATGCAGAGCTCTGCCAATGCAGTACAAGGGACTGTGATGCACACTTTGGAGAAACAAAGATGCTACCATCAAGAGCTTTGGTCGTTTTACTGGCTTTGGTCACTTGGTTTCTTGTGTTGGAATCACTGTTGATACACACCGGGATAGTGATTTGACAAATGTGGGAGGATACCTTATTTTATGGTAGTTTAGCTCAGCAGAAGATTCCTACCAGGGCATGAGCCAGTCAGGAGAAGTGTACTTGATATTAGTGTTCCTCAAAAAGTAAGAAGTTCAGCTCTGTGTGTCCATTCAGTTGATCCTTTCCATTCTGTTGGTCCATTCAGTGTGTCCTCCAGTTGATCAGGCCCCTTCAGAAGTAAAATGAATCCGTTCTGGTCTTTCATATTGAATCAAGAGGCTGGTTCAGTTTGACTTGCTCTGGTTCATTGTTTTTTCACACCAGAAATTCTCATCTATACATGTTCCTTATTTGTCTCTTCTGAGGGGTCAGATACATTTGGGTAAACAAGATTTTTCCGAGCTAGATCACTGCTTAGTACCTACTAAGCAGAACAAAGCATATTGCAAGTCATTGAGCTGCTCAGGGTTGGAATGCAAGTTTATCAATACCCAGTGCTACGACAGAAAGTATTCTACAGCACTGCCTAGTGCAATTTCTGCAAACATTCTTTTAAGTTACCCTCTTGAGCATGATGTGTTTTCTTCTTGCAGTTCCCAAAAAGGAAACTCCCAGCTGACCAACTTAGCAGCACGTACTCGTCTACCAGATCCAGTCATGCCTCATCTCGAGCTGATTCCAGGGTTAGTGGAGTCACTTTTTAGGTTTTATTTTGACAGCTTGGAGGAATGGCAGAGTGGTCATGCCCTTGCAGTAATTGCGCAGCTAGGATGTTGGGAAGAGAGAAATACCAACCTCTCAAGTCTCAGGGATCAATGAAGAGTGAGACATGCACCATAGTTCCCACACACACTTTCCTCTGCAGTGAGATGAGGATCCTTCTTACTTGCACCACGACCCTTCTCTCATGAGAATTCCACCCAGCAGATGCCTTCAGAGACTGATCTTGTGACCTCCGCAACCAGGAGGGAAGCTAAGGTGCTGCAGTGACAGTGCAAGGATGATGGTGGTGGAGGCTGAGGCTAAGAGGAGCCTCAGCAGAAGGCATGCTCCAGAGATGATGTGTAGCACCTTGGCTCCTCACTACCGCCCCATCTGATATATACAGGCTTGCTCCCTGGGGCAAGTGATAAAGTGAAGTCCAACAATGGAGTGAAGGAATTGCAGGTCATAGCATGCTCAAGGCCCTGCTGTCAAGGGGGGAGGTTGTCTCGATGTTAGAGACAACATGCTGGATTATATATTGTGCTTGGGTGCTGTGCAAACACAATACCTGCCTGCCCCACAGAAGTCACAGCTGAAGTGTGAGGTGACAGCCAAGAGACCCACCAGACGGACAAACAGGAACACACTAGCTGGGGGATGTCATTGTTGTGAGAATGAGTGATGAGTACAACTGACAGCTGACTTTAGTCAAATTGAACCACTTTCTTTCATTGACAAGCAAATATATGGGTATTAACAATGAAGCCCAAATCATATAGTTGTTACTGTATCCTAATGCTTATGAATATTTCCACAGTATCAGCTGTAGCTCAGGAAATGGCACAAATTTTGGCTCATATAAAATACAGTGGTAAAATCCATCTGTGCCTGCAGAAGCACAAGCACAGTAAAGACATATGCATGAGAGTTTATAGGCATGTATATATTGTGGTACATATGCTGGTATATATTTGCAGTTTAGTTGCTTATTTTTCATTTATCTATATCTTGGATATAAATGTTCCATGGTAAACCCTTTTATAATTATATTCTTTGCATGCTTTGTCCCCCTTCTTCTTAGCCTAATTTTTTGGGAGATGTTAAAACACCAGTATTAGCTGGTTTTCTTTACGGCATTCGTAACAATAAGAAGATAGGAGGCCTCCAGCTCGTGGTATATGCTGATATTGACTCCATCAGGCCCCGGATGCAGGTATTTGTGTCAAACCTCACAGATTCAAGCAAGTGGAAGCTCTGTGCTGATGCTTCAGTCCTCAATGCTCACAAGGCAGCGGTAAGGCTCAAAAATAGTTATGTACAGCCATATGCATCACAGGAAAACCATGTTCCATGCATTTAAAAATGGACCATTTCTCTCCCCATTATAGGCTTACATCAAATGGGGACAGAATTGCAAGGACTACAAGATTTCGATGGAGCTGGTAACTGGGCAGTTTGCTGCCCACCCTGCTGTACAAGTGAAACTGGATTGGCCTAAAGTTCCTTCAAGTGTCAGATCCATTGCAGACTGGTGAGGTTTTAGTCTTTAGTGGCACTTGTTCATGTTATTGGTCAACTGGGAAAAATCAGCATCCACCCATGAGGTTCTAGGGATTAAAGTACCAACTATTATTTTATTCTCTGATGTGTCCGAGCATTGCCTTCAGACATAAAGGCTAATTGGGAGACCATAGCCACCCTATTGTAATATAGAGTAATTCTTACTGAACATAATTACTGAAAACTGAGAAACAGATCCTTCATTTCACTGAACACTTGATCAGTAAAGCAGAGAGCGGTGATGGGGACCTAACCAGAGATCCTGAAGACTCCATGTGCTACTTACACATAGAAGCGAGACGACCTGCTTGGGATGTGTGCTGCTTTTTGCTTCTCTATTTCATCAGTCTTTCTGATTTGAATTTTTGAAGGTTTTACAAGTTTGTCCCTGGGGCTGCATTTATGCTGGGATTCTCTGAAAAAGTAGACAAGAATCCTTCTCAACAAGCCAGGGTGATCATGGCTCTAACTTCTCCAAGGACATGTGACGTTGTCATCAAGCTTCCTGATGTAATTATGAAATATTATTATCATTCTCCTGTTTTTTCCTAGTAAAAAAAGTGAGACTGTTGCATTTTAATTACAGTGGGTCAATTCTGAGGAAGAAAAATTAAGTATGCATCCGTTTGGGTGCAAATGTTGAAAACAACTTATGTTTATTTTCAATCTTTTTATGTTACATCCAAGGATATTCATGGAGCAATCTTGTTCATGGAAAAAGAGAGTGCTGTGGGTACTCATAATGACACATACTCATAATGGCATGTGTTTCCATCTGTAGTAGCTCCGTAGGTGTTCACCTTTGAAGGGGAGTAATTAATTGTCTCCCAAATAATATCTGAATGATGACCCACACCATGAGAGAATACTGTAAGCAGAACCTAAAAGCTCATGGACAGTGAGTCAGATGAGTTGTGTTCACATAAACTGTTTGCCAGCCAAAGAAAAAGAAATTGAAATCAAATTCCAAATAGGAGAAAAAGCTGATCTCAGCTGTTTGCTGTGATTACCTGGCACAAGTGTATTTTGAATGTGCTTTTGAATTCCTTTTCAGGTGATCCTCTATGAAAAAGCCATGAGGCTTCCCCTGTCACTCCCTGTAGGTCCAAGGATACCAGCTTCAGAGCTGCAGCCTCCCATCTGGAATGTCTTTGCTGAAGCCCCCTCTGCAGTGCTTGAGAACTTGAAAGGTCAGGGTCTAATCAGTTTCAGAAGCATGACATCCTCAGTCTCTTGAATTGAGCACTTTCTGAATTTTTCTGGGATTATTTGTCACCAGTTAATTAAGAAATGTGCTGTAATGATGTGAGGATAGTTCAACTGGGAGCGAATATTGTGCATATAGTACAGACATCATCAGCATTTCAGGGATCAAGTTACCAATTGTCTGAACAGATAACGTTTAAACTCTCTGGCAATTATTTTTTGTTAGATAGAGATTTTCCATGCCTTTTTTAGAATTTATGGGTTCTTAGTAGCCAAAAGCCTCTGTAATCCGTACAAAAATATCACGTAGTAGAAAAAAAAGATAAAGTTAAAATAATATAGCACTAAAAATAAAACATGCCATTTAACTACTTTCTTCTATGGAAAATCAAATACTCACTGGCATTTTATCTAACCAGCTCGCTGCTCAGTTTCCCATGACAAGATCACAACCTTTAACGAAGTTCAGTTTAACTACACAATGCCGGCAAACTGCTACCACATCTTGGCTCAGGATTGCAGCTCTGACCTCAAGTTCCTGGTGATGATGAGGGATGTTGAAGAAGATGTGAATCTGAAGGCAATCAACATCAAGCTTGGTATTCAGTAAGTAACTCCTGCCGGATGCTGGCAGTGTGAGGGACTACATCGTCCACATTTAACATGAGAGGAGCTTAGATCTGCAATGTTTAGCAGCCCATTTCAGCATTTCCCTTATTTATTTTCCACACATATTGAATGTGATGCTGATGATGTTTTCCCGTATCTTATGTGACAAGAATACCCCAATGTAATTTAAGTAGTTGAAATGAGCTTATGGTGTGACTAGTGATATTTAGTGAGCAGGAAAATGCCTTTGTCACTCTATGCATGTGAATGTGATACAAACAGGGTATGAACACTCTTCTCCTCAACAGTGAAATTGATATGCGTCCTGTGAATGGACAGGTGAAACTGCTTGTGAATGGGGTTGAAAGCCCCTCGACGAATGTTTCATACATATCTGCTGGTAAGTGATGCAGCATCTGTTCTTTTATTTTCACATAGGTTTTAGGAGAAAGAAAGAAACAAAGAATCTATCAAAGAGATTCCATCAGTTTGTATTCAATAAGTATTTCTACCTTTGGTTGAAAGGTTAATATTTAAGAACAAGCACAGGAACATTTAGAAAGACTGATTAGAGTGTGAAGCTTTTCAAGTGGCCAAACTAAGCAAGATATAACTAATGTGAAGATCCCTCCTTTTCATACATTACAGTAGCTCCTGCTGGAGTTCCAAATTTGATAAATGTTTCAGTTATACTATAAAATCTTGCTTGATTAAAACTTTTTGAAGTAGAGCTTTTCTAAAATTCACCATACTTGTATATCAATGTTTTTCCTAATTTGATTTTTAGGTATAAATTTGGCTAGCATTCTGAAGTCTGCTAGGAATAAATACGGAGCACTGCTAAAATAGCCTGCTTGCCTTTCTTAAGCAGGAATAGTTTTCTTCTGTGAAATGTACAGGAGGACCTTGTTTCATTCGGTGCTATGCAGTCAGGGCCTATAGACAATGAGGGTATTTTCCTGACCGTAGAGCTGTAGTATATGAATCAGGCTACATCTTGCTGAAACTGGGTTAGCATCTGCTAGCGCTGAGCTCTGTGCTATTTATTACGAACTTGGGAAGTGATAATTGTGCTAGAAACGGCTCCAGTGACAGTCATGGTGTTCTTTGTATTTCTTTACTCCAATATAGTGTACTTAGGGCCTTGTATATCTGCGGAACTGTACAGGTATTATAGACAGCTCTGTAACCATATCTAGAAAGAAATATGATTATGTTAATAACCCAAAGAAAAATTAATAAATCTTTGATCATTAGAATTGTTTTCCAACTTTTTACAAACACCTATTTTCTATATATGCACATTTCTACATTGTTTAGCTGTATGTTATATTTCTTGAATAGAACAATTGAGGAATTTCAAGGAAAAGAGTGTTTTAGAAACATGGCAGTTGTTTGTTTTTGGTTTTTTTTTTTTTTTTTTTTTTTTTTTTTGATCCACAGTGAAAAACAAGGGCTCGTACTTATTGCCCCAGCCTATGGCATTGATAAATTGTACTTTGATGGATACACATTCAGGGTATCATTCTTCTTCCTCATAAGCTTGGGTGTTGCAAAATTTCCACAGATGTCCCTTAAATCTGCAAAAGTGGCAAAACCAGATGTGTGCAGGGCCCAAAAAAAACAAGAGGAAAGATAACACTAGAGAACTGCACAGTCCTGCTCTTTATTTCTAGCAGGAAAAGTGAGAATCTCACCAGCAAACATACCTTATTCTTGCAGTACAGGAGTGTGTTGGGAAATGGCCCTGTGAGCATACACACCCTAAGTCAGTAGGGCATTTGCAAGAATAATGTTTTCAGCTCCTGTCCACTGTTCTTAGCACTGTATAATTCTTCAAATCAGCAAAACTGCAGCCATTTTTTTAAGATGGATGAATGTTTTAAAGGCTGCACTAAAAATTATGTGAAGCAGGAATGTAAGGAGTCGGTAAACCATACTGTATCTATCACCTATATTATGAAAACATCCATCAGACAAAAGCTTCACCATATTGATAGTCTAGACTATTAACAACATACTAGACTGGCACAGTAGGTTTTAAAGGCTGTAACAGTTAAAGACACTTCAGCACCACAGGAGTTTGGCATTTGACTGTCAGAGACTTTTCAATTCTTACCAAAGAGATTGTAAATTCTTGTGCATTAACTTATACTCGATAGTAAAAATTTGCTCTATAGGTTTTACTTTTTTTAACTTGTAATGGTTTTGATTGTTTTTTTCTCAAAGATTCAAGTTGCTTTATGGATGGCAGGGAAAATGTGTGGAATATGTGGAAAATATGATGCAGAATGTGAACAGGAATATCGGATGCCCAATGGATATCTAGCTAAAGATGCAGTGAGTTTTGGGCATTCTTGGATTTTGGAAGAAAAGCCGTGTACAGGAGGTATGCAAACTAATAAATTTAATATAATAATACTATACTTGTTTAGAAAATGTAGAATCTGTTTAGAAAATCTAAAATCTGTAAACATTTTGGAAATAAAAAACATTTTTAAAGGATTCATTATCAAGTTATATATGAAATATTAAAATTACTTGCCAGTTTAGAAAGAAATAAGAAATTACAAGTTAAACAAACATGACAAAATGCACAAGTCAGTTGAAATTAAATAACCAAGCTGAAACAAAGTCTTTGTTTCAGTTTTGAAGTGTTTTAGAAGATGATCAGAAAAAAAAGTAAGAAGACAAATTCACACAGAGTGCTTTGCATTTTGCACAACAGCATTTTCCCAGACATCAGTTTCCAGCATCTGACCAGCCAAAAATCAGATGGGGATTAGTAATTATTACCATGGCTGACCCCCTGATTTTTGAACCAGTGCAACCTGTCACGCAAAGCATTCAAGTGCATGAGCAGTTCCAGGGACTTAATAAAAATAAAAATACTGTGTAATTGAAATTGAAAAATACTGTATAGTTGAAATAAAAATGCTGTATTTTAAGTGTTTCAGTAGATTGGGATCTTATGGTGTGCTGATGCTCTCAGCTGAGGTTATGATGCAACAGCATACTATAGTGCTGCGAGGAGAACAGGCATGTTGCCTGTGTAAAGAAGACTTGTCCTGGTGGAAAGGACTTCCTCAGTCCCTGGACATGTCTTCTACGTGTTTAGCTGTGCATTAACTGTTATTCTTCTATGTCTTTGTCAAGAATACTGGGCATCAAAATTGCTTTTTAGATGGATATGGAGTCCACATGCATGTACACAATAATATTCCCATGGTTGGCAGTGACCACATACTGTGTTTCCATTTCACATATGGCGGAATTAAAGCATAAAGCTTATAGTCACGGATAAATTGTGGCCCATCTAGCTTCTGGGACTCTTGTAACTTGCTTGTCCTGGGAATCCAAAATGAGATCAATATTACTAGCTAGCAGCAATGACTTCTGGTCTTTCTGAAACAATTCTGTGCCTGGATGACAGTAGTAACAGTGTAATTCTTTAGTGATTGTTTTTATTTGGTCAGAAATCCCCCCTGTATTTCCCCTGCTGAGTATTCAACACTTCTGAATGTGGTTTTGCAGCTATTCTCATATTTACTCTGAAAAATGTTTATTAGAAAGTTCATCATGCTAATCTATAAATAAACCAGTTGCATTTGAAATTAACTTTCCATAGCTCCATATGTAATTAGCTGATTTGAAAAGCTTATCAGTCAGTGATGCTGCTTCATTTATGATCAAAATATAGTTTTCATAGAAGAAAGTTGTTTGTAAGTTGACAGTGTTGGCAGATGGGTCCTTCTGGGGAGATCTGAATATTTTGAATGTAAACATGTAACGATTGCACCAATGTAAGCATCAATGATTGTGTTACAGCCTGCAAACTGCGACGCTCATTTGTGAAGCTTGAGAAGACAGTTCAGCTTGTGGGTGTAGAGTCCAAGTGCTATTCCACAGAGCCTGTGCTGCGCTGTATGAAAGGATGCTCTGCCACTAAGACTACTCCAGTCACTGTTGGTTTCCACTGTCTCCCAGCTGGTAAGTCAACAGAAATCCTACTGATTAGAAGCTGCACAAAAGTCTAAAGAGATTGCGCCTCAACTCAGTTATTCTACTTGAAACATATTAATAATCTAACATACCCCCAGGTAGGGATGGACTTACTGCAGTATTGACTGAAGACCTTTCCCTGTTTTCATTAACATGTAAAACTTCCTTTAACAAGAGAGATGTTTTTCTGTTGTAATTTTACTATGTTTTACCTTATACCAAAGTTTAAAATCTAAACTGAACTCTCCTTCATGGTGCTTTGAGCTAACAAGATAAGGGCAGGGTAACAGCACAGTCAACAGTGATTCAGCTGAAAAACTGTGTATTGCAGCCTGTGAGGATTCAGCTACATCCGATCATGTCCAGCACCTTGAAACAAGGATCCTCACGTTGTATATTTTTTATATATCACTGCCTTTAGGCATGATCCTATTTCACTGAGCTGATTTAGGCAATAGAAGGTCAAGTGTGGTCAGGATTCCAACACACAGGTACAGTGATATAGGAGAATGTCTTTTTTATAGGTATATTGTAGATGATAAGAGATTAGATAAAGTAGCTATAGATTACACAGATGATAGGTTCATGTCTGTTTTCCACCCTTTCTTGAATGTAATATTAATAAAATTCTACATGAAAGTAGTAGTTTTCAAGGTAGAACTGGCTTCATAATTAAGTGGGTTTCCTGGAACATCTCTGTGTGACTTGGGTATAAATACGAAAGCCAGTGAAGAGAAGCAAAGCCTGCTGTAATTAATGACTAATGCATGGTAAATCCTGTACCTTACAAAACCGCTTTTAATTTCTTGTTCCCCATCAGATTCGGTTACCAGCCTGACAGACAAACAGACGAAGTTTGACCAGAAGTCAGAGGATATGCAGGACACTGTTGATGCACACATAGCCTGTTCTTGTGAGAATGAGGACTGCAGTGCCTGAAGCTGTACATTGCAGCACAGGAAAAAACAAACATTTAAGTTTTTATTGTGTGGTGTAAGAAAACACATCTTAAGGAATAATAGAGATACTAAATTAAGTGTTTAGGGACATGTGGAATCTTCCCAAGTAATTTAAAGTATTAAATTTTATTATTGTAGATACTGTTATGATTACCCATAAATATCTGATTTCATAATAAATCCATGCATGGAAAAAATGATGAAGGCTTCCTTATTTCATATATTTATGGAAAGAGGAGGTCTGTGTTGCTTCTCCTCCCCCCCCCCCCCC
>NW_020799109.1:15940046-15974975 GCF_003259725.1 Athene cunicularia | reverse complement strand
TATAAGAGACAGTCATAGACTTCTTGAGCCTGCGACTGTCTATCTCCGGTGCACCAGGCATGTGTCCGTGTCAGGCCCCATCAGGGATATGGGTTGGGTAGCTGTGGTACCAAGCTCCTGCCTGTTTCCCCTTGTGCTTTCTTCCCTGATGCTGGGACCCTGTGCAGGAACTGATCACCTCTGTGTGATGCAGAAGTCTCTGTAGCAGCAACGCAGCCATGGTGCTCTGCGCTGAGTGATGTGTCAGTGCTGCCGCAGGGAACAGCAAGATCAGGGAATAAGCTTGAATCTTGTGCCACTGGGCAAGGCTGCTCTGAGGGAGTCAAGAACACATTATGTTCCTGATGCACCACTTGTAGAAGCTACTGAGAATCAGGGGGCTTTGACAGGGCACAGTGAAGTTACCCAAGCATACCATCTGCCAAAGGCTCCGAAGCAGAGCCAGGCCGTTGCACTTTGGGTGAGATGCCCCAGCCTCTGCACCTAGCATGAGCCCTTGCTGTGGCCACCAACAGCAGGTGGGCTCTGCCCCCTGCCCACCCACTGCATGTCTGCATGGGCACGGTGAGGCATGTGTTCATCTGCCTTGAGTGCTGGAGCCCAAAGGATTCCAGAGGATCTGGAAGATGATTTCTGCTTACCCCCTAAGGCTGTGCTTGCAGGCTGAATATACATACTGGGTGAATTTGTTTTTCAGAAAATTGCCTTAGGAGATGGTGTAGACATAACCATTGATATCACAGAGATTGTTGGCAGCTTAAGTCATCAGGAGTTTTGCACAAATTTCAGTAGAAATGGTATTGTACTTTTAAGTTTATCTGTATTAATTCATCAGCATTCTCCCAATTAATACACACACGTCCAGCCATTTTTATTACTGTCTGAACACACATTCATTTTTTATATTGAAGTTTGTTAATGCAAAGCAGAATGTGATTCTGCTGAATTGTTAAAAATGTAGATCTTCAGTAAATTAATTAAAAGAGAAGCAAGTTATTTGGTTCTTAAAATCAGTAGAAACCAATGAAGAAACATGGCACTTACCTATGACCATGCGGAGTGGAAAGGTAATCAGTGACTAGTTTTTGAAAACACTTGACAACATTCTGTAAAAGTGGTGTCATTTTGCTTTCCCCAGCAGCTTTGGTACCTTCAGTGAAGGCACATAAGGGGTTTTATTGTTTGGATGTGAGTATTATGGTTCGGAAAGGTAATGTCCTTAGTACCAAAAGGAGTATGTTTGAAAGACAGGCATAAATATACAGTTATAGAAAGTTTAAATGCTGTCACGGTACCTTGTGCTGCAAAGTGATGGGGAGCTGACAGCAGGCAGTGTTTGGGCACTACGCGGCAGCAGCAGTAAAGTGGTGAACTGGTGGGTTTGCTGCTTGCCTGCAGGGCACATGGAGCAGTGATGGGAAGCACAGACTTCCCAGGTAACCCTGAAGCCGAATCCAGCAGAAGCCGGGGCTTTGCGTGACCCCCAGAGCTGGGCTCCATGGGGGGTGTCTGGCATGAGCTCCCAGCTGTGGATACCAAGGCTGGAGCACATTTTTGGGGGACTCTTATTTTCCAGCCCCCATGCTTAGGTGTGAGGGGTGCAATGAGCTCAGCAGTAACCCCTCTGGCAGGAGATCCATGGGTGAGCATCACCCAACCACCATGGCAGCTGGAGACTGTGGGGGGACGCAGGCCGTGGGTGTTCACCTTGCGAAGGGCCGTGGGGAGGCCTCAACCAGCCTTGGACCCTCTCCTCCACTGCCACTGTAGAGAGAGCTGAGCACAACTCAAGGAAAATGCTGTCCAGGGCAAGTCCTGGGCACAGCAAAATTTTTCATCACACTCACAATGTTAGGATTTTTTTTCCCTTTCTCTTTTTAACTCAGGTTATACCCTTCAGAGAAATATGAAGTGTGAAAGGGCTGTGAGTGTATGGGGGGACAGGCTGGGGGTTGAAATCATTCTTGATGTACTGGAGAAATTATCTAGAAAATAAGAGGGTTCAGTTCTATAAACAACCCCCCCCCAAAGGCACATCCCTCGCCAACACACTTTGCCTTCAAGTGGAGCGTAAGTATCGATGATCCCACCCTGTGGCAGTGGCACGGCTAGGGTGACTGGGGATTCAGTGTTTTCTGCACAAAGCAGGGGGTTGGGTGGGATGGGGGTGAGACCCTGCAAGCCCTGACCTGGGAGGCTGGGGAATTTGGGGAGACCCTGCTGCCAGGCACAGTCCATACAGCCCCCAGGGAGGACATTTATTCTGAGGAGTATTATGGTGTGTGGTGTTTTAGTGATCTAGTTTTATAATTTTGAGACACATGTATACAAACTGTTGCATTTAATCTGCCATCACAGCAGCACTCTTCTGCTTGCACTGCCACTGACCTTGAGTCCTCTCTGCTTGCAAGCTGCCTGCTGTGCAGCTGCATATAGTTATGCCATAATATATTAGCTTTTGAGCCTCAGTTACCAGTCATCAGTAGCTATATACTCAAATCCTTTAGCTACATTTACCATTTATCAAATCCTCAAAGATGTGACACAAGGCACTTGTGTGGCTTGGCTTTTCTATCATGTGCCATCAGTTTTACAAAGGAAGAGGTTAAAACAAATGAGACCAGAATATAGTGCCAGTAAAATCACTGTGAAGTATTTGCCATGCTTCAAAATTATTGGGTTGTTTGGTTTGGTTTTGGTTTTTTTTTTTTTTTTTATTATCCTATAGATGCAATCTTTAATCTAGGAACAAAATCCACAGACATTATAAATTATATCCCAACTGCCAATTATAAAAATCCATCAGCTAAAGAGCATTATGAAAACTAAGCTGTCTTGGATAGGAGCCACTGTGGAGAGCTTTTTGGCAGAAAATGGACATCTCAGCTCGATGATGTCCTTGATTGAAGAATAAAGAATGATTGAAGAAAGTTGGCAGCTGTGCAACAAGAAAATGCAGAGTTGCAGAACTAAAGAACTGATAACCAGGATGCCGAAGGTAGAGTTAACCTTTTAGCTTAGCCAATCAGTGGATGGACTAGAGCATGTGGACAGCAAATGCACAGTACACTGTAACCAGTTATAATAACGCAGCCTAACTTGTGCTCACTGACACAGCTTTGAAGATAGTATAAATTCTCAGTGTAATTACAATGAAGGTCTCTGTCTGTTTACACTGTACACAGGGTCGGTGTCTCCGTCTCCTCAAATGGTGACCCTGATGTGATGGTCATAAACAATGCACTGACAGAAGAACGGTAATGTTCCGGAGGAGTCGTCTCAGTTGAACAATCTCCTGTTGGCTGGACCAGTCAGGAACCAAAGGAGAACAGAAGAATACATGGCCACAATCACCTGCATCTGTTAATAGGTGAGCAACCAAGAAATGCGGTGGGAGATAATATGTCAAGTGATGAAAAAGCATGGTAAAAATTTTGAAACATATTCTGAAGAAAAGAGGTGTAGTGTATGATGAAAAGACTTTAACTTTTCTGTTAGCATAGTTAAAAGGAAAAAAAAATCTACCTGCAGAGATGCCACAAGCTTTTGAACCGGGACTATGGAAAAGGGCAGGAGATTTTCTTTTTGACTGTGCATCCAAAGGTGATTCAAATAGTGTCAAAATCTTAACGATGTGGCAGCTAGTATATGAGACTTTAGTTGATTTGCATTCGGAAAGAAAAATTATCAAAGAGGCTCAAGGAGTTTTTAACAACGCCAGTGCTCCTTGTGAGGACACACATATATAGGTGAAAGCAGTGTAACAAAAGCAACTGAAGTGTCTGCACAGAGTTCTGACGATGACAATGATGTCGGTGGTCCATCAACCGAAAATAAAACTGAAAATGATAATATAGAGGACAGTACTAAAACCAAATATCTTGTTAAAAAAAGTAAAACAAAAAAGGGAAACCAACAAGTATGTTGGCGAAACCCACCTGCGCTCAATAGCTCGAGCTCAGATGATGAGAGTAACGATAACCGGCACAGCTTTAAGAAACAAGGAGGGCAAAAAGGTTGGTCCATTTTGGGAACAATGGAGAAAAGTTCAGTTGGATGGTATCAGGGAGGGAGAACTGATATGAATGACCTTTTCTGGGGTGCTTCAACCTCATGGTCCACCACAATTTGAGCCGTTCGATTGGCAGTTAGTAAAAGAGGTCAGAAAAGCTGTCATGGAGGCGGGTTTGCAAGCCCCATTTACACAGTCATTGTTAGAAAATGTGCTGTGTGGACAACTTGTAACACCATTTGATTGTCATCAATTAGCGGCTATGATACTAACACCAACACAAAAACTGTTATGGAGAGATAAATATATGGAGTATGCCGAAGCTAAGGCTGTAGAAAATTTGGGAAGGCAACCAGGTGATCCTTTGTATGGTGTAAGAGTACATCATTACACAGGAATGGGAGTGTTTGCCAATCCACAAGTGCAAACTCGGCTGCAAGTTGATATCTTACGAGATTCAGCCGAAATGGCAATACGAGCATTTATGACGCTGCCTGAATCAGGCAAAACCACGGTGTCTTGTACAATAGTCAGACAAGGACCAAATCAACCATATATGACATTTATAGATGCATTACGAGATGCTATTTACAGAGAAGTGGATATTCCTGACACTAGAGATGCATTATTGTTGAAACTAGCTATTGAGAATGCAAATCCAGTCTGTAAAAAAGTTTTTGTTAAATTTACCTAGAAATGCTGCATTAGTAGAAATGGTAGAACCTGCCAATCGTGTAGGAACAATAGATGAGAATGCAAAAATCTTAGCAGGGGCTTGTGCTGCTGCCATGAAAACAGGAGGAGAGCAACGTTGATGTTTTTCCTGCAGAAAACCTGGTCATTTTAGTTGGCAATGTCGACAAGGAAAAACCACGCATGTCTTACCAAACCCCCCAAACTAAACCTCTGGGAATTTGTCTGCGATGTCAAAAAGGAAAACACTTTGTTAAATAATGTTGATTATGAGGGACATCCTTTGCCTATACAGAATCCAGAAAACTGGAAGAAGAGCGTGGGGCAGGACCGCACACAGACACAAGTCCTCCTGACAACCCATCACCAGGATGTCTGCAACAGCTTGCAGCAAGAACTAGCAGCAGTACTGGAGTGGATGTAACAACGACAGAGGATACAACCATAATGGACTCCAGACTTCACAAGATACCTACTAATGCACATGGACCCTTAGGATTTAGACTTAGTGCTCTTTTGTTAGGCAGATCAAGTATAACAATACAAGGCATATTTGTTATGTCCAGAGTAACTGATAGGAATTATGACGGAATAATTCAAGTAATGTCTGGGCTCCAAGTCCTCCAGTTTATTTACCAAAAGTGTCTCGAATTGCACAAGTAGTACCATTCAAAAACCAAGCACCAGTAACAAGTTCAAAAATCAGAGGTCATGGTGGATTTGGCTCTATGGGACAAGATCAGCAAATTATGTAGGCTTTGAAAATCCAGATTTCCAAACCTAAATTAATGGTTACGATGATTCTGGGAGAGGTGTCAAAGCAAATAGAACTGTTAATTGTCACAGGAGTGGATATAACAGTGATTTCTAAGAAGCAACGGCCAAAGTCCTAGCCTCTCGTTGATGCTCAGGGTTCACTTATGGGAACTGGCCGAAATACAGCCACCAAAATAAAAGATTATATTTTGCATGCCCAATGGTTTCAAATGTATGACAAAACCTTATATAACACATATTCCAACCAATTTAATGGGAAGAGATTTGTTACAACAAATGAAGTGCATTGTTACTGCTCAGCCTTTTCAGTGATGGCTACTGATCAGCGACCTGTACTCAAACTTCAATGGAAAACGGAAAAGCCAGTTTGGATAGATCAGTGGCCATTAACCACTGAAAAGGTCACAATTTAAAAAAAATTGGTAAAAGAGCAATTGGACGTTGGTCACAGCAAAAGATCAACTAGTCCTTAGAATACTCCTGTGTTTGTTATTCCAAAGAAATCAGGAAAATGGAGGTTACTTCATGATTTATAGATCAGTGAGGTTATAGTAGACATGGATGCACTGCAATCAGGTCTACCATCACCTTCAATGATTCCGAAAGACTGGCAGATTTTAATAATTGATTTGAAACTAAAATATGTTCACGTATCTATTGATACTTTTTCAATGGCTGTTTGCATGACTGCATTAAGTGGTGAGTTGACGAGACATGTACAAACTCATTTTCACCACGCTTTTGCTACCCTGGGTGTTCCACAAAAAATAGACTGACAACGGTCCAGCATATGTGTCCCAATCCACTGAGAAATTTCTCAGACAATGGGGTGTTCAACATATTACAGGTATTCCTTATTCTCCCAGAAGACAAGCAATCATTGAGTGTACCCATCACACGATCAAAAATTATTTACAAAAACAAAAACAGGAGGAATTGGGAGAAACTCCAGTAAACAGACTAGCAAAAGTACAGTATGTAATGAATTTGTTGTGGTTTGCAGGTGATGATCTTATTCCACCTATGGTAAAACATACACAGTCTATGTCAACAGCTTTGGTCAAATCAACAGACTGTGTCAGTTTTAATCAAAAATAGAGAAGGATCATGGGAAGATCTTTATCAGTTAATAATGTGGGGAAGAGGTTACACTTGTGTCATTACCAGGGCCAGGACCCACTTGGATACCAGCAAAATAGGTGAAACCAGCAGTGGAACAAGACTCGACCGTGCCTTCTGCATCATTGTGATCGTCCTTGTTTCAAGAATTATGTCTGGAATGAAACTACATCAACTGCATCAATCACTGCCAAGACAGAAGATATGGGTAACTTTAGCCAACCAAATGGATCAGGATTTGCTTATCTATGTCTACACCTGACAAACCATTTTGTACCTGCCTCATAGGCATCCCGACGTTTGATCCTAAGCACTTTACAGGGTGGGTAAAGGACGAGACCATCTTAACTATCAATGAAACCCAGATTATCAATATCTGTAATAGGACATGGAGAGGTCTCTGTCGAAAATGGACTACCATAAGGCATCAGTACCTTAACCTCCCAGAGGCAATTCAAACAGCATTAATTATAGAAAAATTGAATGTAACTATGTTACCTCCGCAAGAACTGGACCTTCTCGGCTCCATACCAAGTAACCAGAGTTGTGTGATGTTCAGAGGAACAGAGCTCATGAGGATAGCAATGGTAAATTCTGAACAAACCCAACAGGGAAAATCTCCATAGTTGACGTATCCAAATAATTCACTTTGGGTGAATTCAACTGAAAAGTGGTATCAGAATAATACTGCATATTGCAACAGAGGTCTTTGGACTAACATGAACTCACCACAATATCCTTTAGCACTACCAGAAGGAATGTTTTTGATCTGTGGAGACCAGGCATGGCCAGGTATTCCAGCAGGAGCTTTAGGAGGTCCATGTTCTCTTGGGAAGCGAACAATGTTTGTGCCTAGCTACCAACAAATTTTTAATCATACAATTTGGAATACCACAAGCAGTGTAAGACAAAAACATGCGGTATGGCAACTAGATCATAACTGTCAAGATGAAATACAATTTTGGGATGCTCCTGCTAGAGTTGTAACAGCTTTGTTTACACCTCATCGTGAAGCAGGAAAAGCTTTAGGAGATGTAACTAAACTGGAATGCTGGACCGTCAAGCAATTAAATTTGACTTCAGATATAATCAAAAGCTTGCTTGTTGACGTAGATAGTATTAGACATGCTACATTGCAAAATCATGCTGCAATTGATTTTTTATTATTATCACAAGGACATGGTTGTGAAGAATTTGAAGGAATGTGTTGTATGAACCTGTCTGATCATTTGGCATCAATACTCAGAAAGTTAGCTGAACTGCAATATAATATGCATAAACTAACAGTTACAGATTGGAGACTAAAGGAGTGTTTTGCTAACTGGGGTATCACCGGATGGCTAAAAGATCTGGTAAAGCAGCTTATAGCTATAGGAATTGTTATATTAATGATCTTATGTTTTGTGCCTTGCTTTTTACGATGTGTTAAAGCTTTAGTGCAGAAAGAATATCAGAGACTGGTTGCTGTTACTATCAAAGAAAAAGAAGGGGGAATGGTGGAGAGCTTTCTGGCAGAAAATGGACATCTCATCTCGACGATGTCCTTGATTGAAGAATAAAGAATGATTGAAGAAAGTTGTCAGCTGTCAACAAGAAAATGCAGAGTTGCAGAACTAAAGAACTGATAACCAGGATGCCGACGGTAGAGTTAATCTTTTAGCGTAGCCAATCAGTGGATAGACTAGAGTGCGTGGACAGCAAATGCAGAGTAAATTGTAACCAATTATAATAACGCAGCCTAACTCGTGCTTACTGACACAGCTTTGAAGATAGTATAAATTCTCAGTGTTAATAACAATGAAGGACTCTGTTTACACTGTACACAGAGTCTGTGTCTCCGTCTCCTCAAGCCACTGATCTGTTGATGTGACACTGAATCCAGTCCCTTTCCACAGTGACCTGGGAAGCAGCTTTGGTTCCCCACCCACAGAGGAGGTTGGTGAGCAAAGGCAGCTGCACGGCGCCAGCAAGAACCCCTCCATCCTGGGGCTGCCATAACCCTTCTCATGCAGACTCCCCACAGGAGAGGTGTGGGTGGCTCTGGCTGCTCCAGCTGTCCCAGCTCCACACCCCAGGACCAGACCAGACCCTGGCACCAAGAGCAGCCTGAGGCACCAGTGGGGCTGCCTCCAAATGGATGGGGAAGATGCTGGGAAAAGGGGGTTCCACCATGGGGTGAAGGTGCTGCCCCTTGCTACATGATGTGAAATGAGTTTGGGTGAACCACACTTTGAAGGTCTGTGTAAACCAAGAGGTTTGTGTCTGTAATGCCCACCAGCCCCACCCACTCCACCTCACTGGGGCAACCCTCACCCACACCCCTTTAGGGCTAATCGCATCAGTGAAAGGGGTTGACGTGTTAGCCCTGTAAGAGAAGGCACGTGAGGCAACCATGAACATCAGTGGCGCTTAGCCATGGCCTTTGTGACAGTGACAGGAGGTTTGTGTTATTAGGTGAAGTCCCCATCTCCAGAGGGCAACACTGTGGGTGACAGCCTGTCCTGCTCCCAGCAGGGCGGGTATTGGCACAGTGTCACAGGGGGGCTGCCCAGGGATTTTGCACAATCCTGCTGGGGCACTATCAGTTAGATAAGCTGTGTGCCTTATGGTCAGGTCAGGATAACCTGGGCAGATTCAGCACAGACTGCAATAGCACCAGGTGCTTCCAGTGAATAAGGATAATCAGTAGTTTTTCTTACACAATAAATATTTTGGCTTTAACTTTTTAATTTTAAGTTTTAATACTTTTAAGCACTTGTTCCAAAAGGTACTTGCAGTGCATTCAGTTGGTGAAGTCAGAACAAAAGTGCTTGTGAAGATTTTGGCTCAGCAATAACAGCTGGTGCCTTGTCCCCAACCCCCTCTCCCTCAAAGGGATAGTCTGGTTGATAAAAAGTTGATAACTCAACAGAATTCACCATGCCTGTTAATAATTCTTCTATAAAAGCTGCACATTTCCCCCTACAATCTTCAGTTGCTTTTAGCATGAAGGCACTCATCCTGGCCCTGGTGCTCACCCTTGTGGGTAAGTTGAAGCTTTACCAGCACTGCTGAGCCATGATGGCCACTGCAGTCTTAAGCAAACTGCATTTCCTTGGGGCCTTTCAGGGTTATTTACAGCTTAATTTGCTGAAGCCCTTTTATGACTTCAGCTGTAAACTATTAGATTTCTGTGCCTAAGCTTAGCAGCAGGGGAAGAGCCAAGCAAGCAGCAGCTAACTAGTGGGGTTGGTGTGGGCTTGGTGTCCCAGGGGTATGGGATGCACCCTGGCAACCCTGTACTGGTTGTTTGCCAACCATTAACACACTGAGTAAATTAATAATAAATTAAAGGATCCACAGAGATGGGGGTTTCTCATGCATCCTGTTCTTTCCTCCCATGCAGGGGGCCAGAAACAGGACCTTGGTAAGTATGCTTCCACTGCCAGTGAGCAGCTCCTGTGTTGCCCTCCCCTACGGCTGTGCCTTGCCCACTGCTTGCACCTATTTTTTGGCAGTAGCAGTCTCACCTTTCTTTGCTGGGATGGTTCTTGTGAGTCATAGCGGAGGAGGTGTTTCTGGTTTTTGGTTTGTTTGTTTGTTTTTTTTTTCCAATAGAGCCCATTTTTCACACTGGCAAGACCTACCTGTATGGCTACGAGAGCTTCACCTGGCACGGGCTGCCCAGCAGAGGCCTGGCGATGGCGGGGGTGAGGCTGACCTGCAAGCTGGAGATCAGCCGTGTGTCTCACAGCAACCACCTTCTCCAGGTAAATCACCATGGGTGTGGGAACCCAACCACCCACCTGCATCATACAGCTACAGACATTTGGTTCAGACCTCCAGGCTGGTAAAATAAACAAAAAGATGCAGAGCTTACACAAAAGATTAAGGCCCTTCCTGGTGCCAAGCTGAGCCTGTAAGCCCAATGTCAGACCAGGCAGGTTTGCTCAGGCAGTGATGGTTTCCCTGACACAGGCAGAGGTGCGGGTAAAGGCACTGAGCTTTGCACCCTGTACTGCTGAGCCATGCTGGAGTGTCTGCAGCTGTAGCCAAACTGCTTTGGGTTACCAGGTTACTGGTAGTGACCTACAGGCAGTAGGCTTCCTCTCAGCCTGTGCCTCTGTGGGAGGGACTCAGAGCTGCTCCAGCTCTGTTGCCATCAGTACCTCAGCCCCCTTGACTAAAGCTGCCTTAGGTTCATCTCCATGCAGAAATATGACAAGCAGCTGCCTTAAAGATATGTCCTTAAGATAATTTTACTAAGGCAATGCTAAACTTGTGTATGAAAATGCAAACTCAAGCATGAAATATCCATGTTTTTCAACATGCTCCATAGCCTGAGAAAAGCTCAGTGCTGGACTACAGATATCACATGAAGAAGTCCCATCTGTCTCCATTATCTTCCTTTTGATACTCTTCACACAGGCATTAATTCAAATGTGAAGAATTCTAATGGTAATGCTTGTGCTTGGCATAATGATATCAGATCTGGAAGTGCTGTTACTCATTGAAAAGATTAAACCAAACAGTTTAAAATACTGACATGGAATGAAGGACTGCAAAAAAAGGGATCTAGAAGATACCAAGTAGGGAGAAAGCTGTAAGAGGGCACTTTGCGTTCATCCTAGGAATTTACTCAGTCTGTAATCCTGTGCATATATTACTGAAACAGCATGAAGGAATACCTACTATCAGATTTGACACACTGCTGCAATTGCAGGCTCTTTGTAACCTTGCTAGAGTTGTTATAACTATAGTAATTGCAGACAATAGTCTTGAGTAGAATTTAATTTAAGGAGACCAGTGAGGAGTGGTGTTCCTCAGGGATCAGTTTTGGGACTGCTGCTTTTTAACAATTTTGTTGGCAACATGGACAGTGGGACTGAGGCACCCTCAGCAAATTTACCAACACCACCAAGCTGTGTGGTGTGGTCAACACACTGGAGGGAAAGGATGTGCCGTCCAGAGGGACCTGGACAGGCTGGAGAGGTGGGCCTGGGCAAACCTCATGGAGTTCAACAAGGCCAAGTGCAAGGTCCTGAACATGAGTGGGGGCAATCCCAAGCACAAATGCAGACTGGGTGATGAGTGGATTGAGAGCAGCCCTGAGGAGAAGGACTTAGGGGTGTTAGTCGATGAGAAGCTCAACATGACCTGGCAATGAGTGCTCACAGCCCAGAAAGCCAGCTGTATCCTGGGCTGCATCAAGAGGAGCGTGGCCAGCAGGTCGAGAGAGGTGTTTCTTCCCCTCTACTTCACTCTCATGAGACCCCACCTGGAGTACTGCATTCAGCTCTGGGGGCCCCAACATAAGAAGGACAGGGACCTGTTAGAGTGAGTCCGAGGGCAACAAAGATGGTCAGGGGGCTGGAGCACCTCTTCTATAAAGACAGACTAAGAGAGTTGAAGTTGTTCAGCCTAGAGAAGGCTCTAGTGAGACATAGAAGCCTTCCTAAAGTACCTAAAGGGGGCCTACAAAGAAGCTGGTAGAGGGACTTTTTACAAGGGCCTGCAGTGATAGGACAAGGGGTAATGGCTTTAAACTGAAAGGGTAGATTTAAATTAGATCTAAGGAAGAAATTTTTCACTGTGGGGGTGGTGAGACACTGGTACAGGCTGTCCAGAGAAGTTGTGGATGACTGTCCCCTGGAAGTGTTCCAGGCCAGGTTGGACGGGGCTTTGAGCAACCTGATCTAGTGGAAGGTGTCCCTGCCCATGGCAGGGGGGTTGGAACTAAATGATCTTTATGGTCCCTTCCAACTCAAACCATTCTGTGATTAATTTGAGGAAATGTGACAAGAGGCAAGCCACCCTTGCAGCACTGGTTATAAATGCCTAAAATAAAACAGAGCACTAAATCCACACCATTTTGCTCTATGCAGGAGCATGTACTTTTATGTATGAGGGTGGGAAGCGTGCATGTATGTGTACGTCACTAGATATGTATGTGCATGCAAGCACGCGTTTCCCACTAGGTAGCAGTCAAGGACTTGTGTGCAAGCTTTACAGCTTGATAAGCTCAAAATGATGACAGCCGCTTCCAAAGAGACTTCAGCTCCTGCTGGGGCATCTCTTGTAAGAGACCCCATGGCCATCTCTTTTTCCTTATCAGCTATGTTAAAGCTTTGGTGCTCTGGAACATGTTGGACCTGGCACAGCAGCCCAAATAGTCCCTTATGTGTTTAGGCAGGCAGCTTGAGCAGTGGCTTGGCTGCCTTGCAGACTGAAGGGAGATCTCACTGGACATCTGGGGAAAATGGGTGAGTATCCTTTCGTACAGACTGCCAGCAGATAGTCTTTCGCTTACCCAGCAACCCTCACCAGACTTGCTGAAGTTCTGAATGCTGTTTGCACGATCTTATTTTTCTGGCAGAAAGCCTTCATGGAAATTGTGTTTTCAAGGATGCTTCCTAGGCCCAGCACAATAGGCTGAGGAGGAAAATGTTTCCTGCGGTGTTGGACAAGTGGATTGTGTCCAGCCATGGACTGAAAGTGCCCATTTTCCCTGTTATTACACCGTTTCAAACTGAATTACCAGTATGAATGTTTTTCTAATTTTGTTCACAGATTCGATCACCAAAGTTGGAGGAATACAATGGCTTCTGGCCCATGGACCCCTTCACTCCATCTGTGAGGCTCACAGAGACCATCACTGCATGTTTCAGCCAAGCCTTTAAGTTTGAATACACTGAGGGAAAGGTTGGAAATATTTTCGCCCCCGAGGACTGTCCCATCCTATGCACTAACCTAGTGCGAGGGATTCTGAACATGATGCAGATAACCATCAAAAAATCACAAAATGTGTATGAACTACAAGAGGTTTGTTTTTTCTATTCTGATTTTACGTTTATTCTCATTTTACTGTTACATAGTAACTTGTCTGTACATACACTTCCCAGGCAATTTTCTTTGACATATATATTGCTGTTTCAAATGGAAAGTTCATTGTGTTTAATCAATACTCACAGGCCGGGATCGAAGGCATCTGCCAAACCAAATATGTTATCCAGGATGACAGTAAGAATAACCATGCCACCATTTCCAAAAGCAAGGACCTGATGGACTGCCAGGAGAAAGCGGTGAAGAACATGGGCATGGCGTACATCCGCCCCTGCCCCACCTGCCCCCTGGTACGAGCAGTGGGGACCCCTCCTGCCACGGTTAGGCATAAGCCACTGCCAAACACTCATGCATCGCACTGATGCTAGTAGGGAATTTGGCTTGTCTGTGCTCAATTAACTACCGCCCGTTCAGATTTGTGAGTGGGTCTCTTTGCACTTCTAGAAAGTCAGAAACATTAAGGGCACTGTGACGTTCACTTACAAGATGAAGTATGATAACAGCAGGACCTTGATGACATCTGCTACATCTGAGCAGGTGTACCAGATCTCACCCTTCAATGAACCCAATGGGGCAGCAGTCATGGAGGCAAGGTAGGCACCATGCATGTCCTTAACATAGTTATGATGATCAGAGCCGCGAGGAGATGCCTAAAACTTATTTATTGTTAATTTGTGAGTTAACAAGAAGCATCTGGCCTGTGGGCTGTGAGGAGCCAAGACACTGTACGTCCCTCAGGATGCCCATCCAGGACCCATGTCCTGTTGTTTGGGGGTTTTGCTGGACCACCTGAAACATTTCTTCAACCTGTCAGAGACTTTGTCAAATTCTAATAAAAGCTCTCACCAGTCCTGTGACATTTTCAGATAATCCTGAGCAATGCACAAACCAAGAGGTGCATGAGCCGTTTGTGGTCACTGCAGTGGTCCTACTGGGCACCCCTCAGTCTGCTCCAACTGCTGTATGTGTCCTACACACACACAGTGTGGTTAAAGACTACTGATGAATTTCTTTCTCTCCCTTGAAGACAAGAACTGTCATTGGTCGACATTAAAAGGACTCCTATCAGTGCACCAAAAACTCAGCTGCAAAACCAGGGGAGTCTTCGTTATCGTTTCTCAGGAGAGTTACTCCAGATGCCAATTCCTCTCATAAGGATTAAGAATCCAGATTTACAGGTACTGGAGTCTTACTTGTCATATTCTTTCATTATTCATAAGGTTAACAGGTCATCACATAATTATTTTAGACATGGTTACTTCCTACTGTCTGGTTTTTCCCATAGTTAACAGAAACACTGCGGCAATTAGTTCAGAATAACAAGGAAGGAGCCACTAAAGAAGCTTCAACCAAGTTCTTACAAATGGTCCAGCTTTTTCGTATAGTGACCCTTGAACAAATTGAGTCTTTGTGGGTTCAGTTTGCCAACGACCTTCCCTACAGGTAACTGTATCACCTTCAGCCAGGATTTCGGATCAGAGGCATACCAGGCAATGGGGATAATTAATCCTCCTCTCCCTGGCAGGGACTGGTTCCTGAGTGCCATCTGTGCTGCTGGAGCTACTGACACATTTAGATTCCTGAAGCAAAAAATTCATGATGAGAAGCTGAACATCTGGGAAGCAGCTGCGACTCTCCCTCTTGCCTTCCATTTCGTTACAGCCAACAAACAAACCCTAGAAGTTGCCTCAGTGAGTAGAGATCATTCTTTCTTCTATTTCCCTCTCACTCCTTTTTAAAGGTGAATTCTCAAAATTATAAGCAAAAGATGCAGCATATTTCCTTATAAATTTGTAAAATGCAAGGTGTTAACAAAATGGGGAATGCTTTAGAAATGTTTCCAAATACTTGTTGCCAACATTTTTTAACATGTAATGTTTTGATGTTAAAACCCACAAATCCTTAGAAAATTACTATTGATTTCTTTTTGCCAAAATATCTTTAAAAAAAAGATAGACAAATTCAAGAAAATAATGTTGTGTAACCAAAATCTAACATACATACTGTGTAAGTGTTGTGGGTCTTTTATTGTAGCATTTAACTTCTGAAAATATTTATGAAAAATCCAAAGCAATTTTATCTATTTATTTCTCAAATGTAATTTTCATGAAATACCAGCTCTAATTACTAGAAACATTAAAGACTGCTACTTCTTTCTCCTGTAGACTTTTCTGACCTGTCCCCAAATCCAGAAAGCACCAATTCTTCGAATAATTGTTTACCTGGGATATGGTAGCATGGTAAATAAATACTGTGCTCAGACTTCACTTTGTCCAAATGAACTTCTTCAGGTAGGTGACTGTCATTTCTTATTCGAAGGAAGTAAAGAAATTTTTTAAATGCCTCTTGTGTAGCTCTCACAATGTTGGCAATTAGATAACTTGCTGTTTACATGCCTCACTCTTAGTTGAGATTGCCTTCAAAATTGCAAAGACAGAATGAAACATCAAGCTGATGCCTTCGAAAAATTGGGTCTTAACAAGTTCAGAATTTCAAATGTAAGTGGTAGAAGGGATAATGGATCCTGTAAACAACCTGAAACTGGATTTAGATACAACAAATTTAGGATTAAAGCAAAATAATTATAATTCTTCTCTCTTACATTAGGTAGTGTACTTAATATATTAAAAAGGCACTAAAGTGTGAATATAAGCAAAGCTTTAGATATGTCATAGGTTAGGGCTTCCAAAGAGGCCGTGCTACCTAACTGCATATCACTGTCAGAAATATTGAGGACATTGTTCTTGGACTATGCAGCTCTGGCTCCTCACTCAGGAGGACCACAGCACTGAGACGGTCTGCTGGTGTATGACATGTGTTTAAATCTTCCAAAACAGAGTGAAACAAAGCTAAGCCACAGAAGGGTAATTTGTCTTCTCAGAATAACGAAACTGTTTAAGTAAACTTGCTATCGCTATAGGAAGTGAAAAATATGCAAGTGTAATCTTGCAGCTGCGCAGACCCTGGGGCCTGCAGGGTGGCAGGACTGACAGAGGTGCCCCAGGGAATGATTGAACCCCGTGTTAGCTCCGGGCTGCTCCTGAATTTGCAACAGACCCTCTGGTGCAGGCTTCCACTTAGGATTATCTCCCATGCTCAGGCACAATTTAAAATCAATTACAATATGGTGTAAGGAGAAAATCAAGTTTGTTTGTATGTTCCATATTTGGCATCCTGATAATGATGGGGAGATTTTTCCTGAGGGAAAGATCTGAACAGCTTTATTCCGGGCTTTGTGCCTGTAGTTGTTTTGCTTGCTATGGCAATGCATATTTTTATGCATTATTATGAGATCATTACCTGGTAAGATTAACACAGTCTGCTCTGTTTTCAGCCACTCCATGACCTGGCTACTGAAGCCACCAGCAAAGGTGATGCCAAAGACATGGCCTTGGCCCTGAAAGCCATTGGCAATGCGGGAGACCCGGCCAGTATCAAACGCATCCTGAAGTTTTTGCCAACATTTGCCCCAGCTGCAGCTTCATTACCAAAGAGAATTCATGCTGATGCCGTGTTGGCCTTGAGGAAAATTGCCAGAAAAGACCCTGTAAAAGTAACTGACATTATTATTTAAACAAAGATCCTAGAGGGTATGATATGGGTTGACTTAGTAATTCAGGAATAATAAAGCCATCAGTTAATCTTAGCAACTCTGGGCAGATTTCTTTGTTACTGGTGTTCCTCTTGCCCATTCCTGACATCACCCCATCCTTGCTGATATCCCAGGAAAGAGGTTGCCTTAGTCGCTGTAACACTTGGGACCATTACTAATGGCTGTTTCTTCCAGACCTGTTCACTGTGCACCCTGCAGTAACTTCAGTTTTAGTCACAGGTCCCATGCTCAAGTCTTTGTTTAGGGTTTTGCTCTCCATTCACTGCAGATCACACATGCACGGTTTAGAAACCACTTCTCACTGAGAAGTTACAAAGTACTCACAGGTTGTATCTTCCTCCTCTAGGTAAGGGAGATCTCCCTCCAGGTCTTTATGGATAACACACTTGCTCCTAATGTCCGAATGGCGGCTTGTGTTGTCCTCTTCGAAACTAAGCCTGCTCTTCCAACTGTAACAGCTATGGCCAGCTCGCTGCTGACAGAGCCCAGCTTACAAGTAGCCAGTTTCACATATTCACACATGAAGGCTTTGGCAGTAGGCAGGATCCCACAGCTCTATAATCTGTAAGTAGAGGAAGAAGTACCTTTTTTTAGTAGCAAATGGTGATATTTCTTCTTGCAGTTTTCTAAGAATTTGGTCACAGTTTACTATATTGGTATGATTTTAACTCTATTACTCAGATCTGCTGCTTGCAACATTGCCATTAAACTACTGAGCCCCAGACTTGACAGGCTGAGCTATCGTTACAGCAAGGTCATTCACCTTGGCATTTATTCCTGTGAGTATAAGTATCCTGTCCACTGCTTCAGCTTACATAGCCAAATGCCTCTATTTTGTTCTGTGATTTTAATCCAAAATTCAATCATGGCTGTGAGTTTAGTGCACTCTTGAAATAGAAAAAGCACAAGAGCCTCCTAACATGCAAATCCCCTGAGGGTGTTCTACTACTCTCTGGGTATCTGCTGGGGAAAGCAGTGCCTGCACATGGATTTAGTGCGGGAGAGCTGAGCACGCACACGACCAATGTGATCAAACAATGACCATTTATTACAACTAAGAAAGCCCTTTTATAATGTTCTCCTGCACACGTGAGTAACATGCAGTACAAGTCCTCAAGATTGGACAGTTAACTTAGCCCGCGCTTTAAACCTTCTTATGAGTGGATAAAAAGTGCCACATCAGCCTTCCCAGGCTTCCTGCCCTGTGTAACTTCCTCTTCTGTCCCAACCCCTTCCGGGGGTTGTTTGTCTCGTCGAGTTTCTCCCTCCTCATTCAGGGTCACATCCTTATCACATTCTTGCTTGGCTGAGGCTCTTATCAGTCTTGTTCTCACACAAGATTGCTCACATGTCCATTCTCTCGCAGAAAGCCCTCTAGAATCCCAACAGATTTAGGACTTCTTCAGTCACTGTGGTTATGTTGACTCTGCCCTAGAACACAGTTCTCTTCCTGAGGTTACAAATTTGAGGACCTATGGGATTGAATCCTGGCAGAACCCCTTGCAATCTACGACAGCATGTTCCTGAGGTGGCTTACATGCACCAGACATCTTGGAGACCCTAACCAAAACCTCTGCTTATTTTTATTCCTGTGATAGCTGAATATCAGGCTGGTGCCATTTGGAGGCTCTATCTAATGAATGGTCCCAGCACCATGTTCCCACCTGATATAATCACAAAAGTAAGAGCATATTATGCAAATACTGCAGCGGATATTATTGAGGTAAGTACTTTATTAAAACAGCCAGCTAGATGTAAGCCAGCTACAGATAGTATTAGTTAAACCATTTGGACTGTGATGTAGTATTTTACTCCATCTCTGGCTGTGAGGCTGCATGTTTAAGAGAAAATTTAGATAACGATTAGGATTTTACTTACACTGCTTCTTTTATTTGGGCTTCTTGACACATACATTCACCAATAAAAACCTAGGAGAAGAGAGGAAAGCTTATGCAGCAGAATATTAATCTGCCTACCTAAAGCCACATGGCATCTGGGGTATTTTGCATAAGTATAGGGAAATAGCATTTGAAATTAAATTCCAGCCAGCAGTGCAGCCAGGGTAGCATGAAGCTCCATGTAACAGCATGCAGTCATTTACTCAGCTTCCTGGGCAAGCTTTGCAGCCTGGGCTGAGCTCTGCACTGCCCTAAAATTATCCCTGCTGATTAGTTCAAAGCTGGCTCAGCATGTCCTCAGCATCTTCAGCCATAGCCTGCAGTCATCTGGTAGACATAGCCTCATAAGTGCAATGGCTTCATAAAGTATGTATTTAGAGCGGCCTCAGTGAGTGCAATACTAGGTACAAAGGTTTTCCTGGGATCTCTTGTACTTGGTCTGACTGTTTCTTACAGGTGGCTCTCAGGTCACAAAGCCTGACTAAGCTTATCAGGAAGCAGAACATTCCCTTTGCTGAGTACGATACATACAAGACACTGAAGGAACTCGGTAAAATGGTATGTCTCTATGCACCCTTCTGATCTGTTTGCAATACACAGTTCCTGCCAGGGCTGGGGTGTCATCACTGACCCACCCACTGAGCCACCCCTTTGATGTTTCAGTGAGAAAGGAGTCAGTCTTCCTGTTTGGTCATGGAAAGATGAATTTACATTGTACTTACACTGTCAACAGATGCCACTTTTTCACTCAACATGTGTCAGTCCTTAATGTACAGTACAAAAGGTGATGATGATGCTGGTAGCAAAAAATCATGTGTTTTAAAGTGTGTATTAAAACACAGTAAGTGGTTGCTCTTCTCTTTTAAAAGGATTATTAAACAAGATTTTTGTTCATGAGTCCTCAGGCATCACCCACTACTTACAGCAGCAGAAATTACCAAGTCCTTACCTCATCTTTATGCAGGGAACCTCCCATTAAAGTCAGTTATGCAACATAAGAAAGGCCACATTGGTCCAGACCTGTAAGATGTCTATTAGTTTTCTGGCTAAGGAACCACGGTTAGCACTCTTCAGATGGGATCTGCTCTTTGCTAAACATTACTGTATTTTAAGTGACATTATCTGCTTCTTCCTTTTCTCCCCATCTCTCCTTAACACCACAGCTTCTGGGATGGAAAGAACTGCCTCCTGAAGACCCACTGGTGTCTGCTTACATCAAAGTATTGGGCCAAGAGATCGCCTTTGTTGACATTGATAAAGAGGCCATTCAGCAGACCATGACGGTACTTTCAAGGCTGTTGTCCTTTTTGTCGATTCTCGTCCTCCGTGCTTGCTTTTTCTCAGAATGCGGCTTGGTGAGCGTTTTCGGCCGAAAACGCGTTTTTGGCCGAAAACGTGCACGTTTGCGCAATGCTGACAAATTCCCCTTCCCTGTCTCTTCTTACCTACTTACCTAACCTATTTCTCTGTTTTCAGAGTCTAACTGGATCATCAAACTGGCAGCCAGTGGTGAAAAAAGTGGTGGAAGAGGTCCATCGAGGCATTTCAGGCCGATGGACGCTGCCAGTGATGGTGGGCGAGCTGCGGCACATTGTCCCCACGGTGGTTGGCATGCCACTGGAGCTCAGTCTGTGCGGTGCCGCGCTGGCCCAGGCTGCAGCTGATGGTGAGCTTGGGATGCCAAACTGAGCGGTTTCCCCACAATAACTGGTGGTCCAATTCCAATGTTGAAATTAAATCCCTCTATAATCTGATAAATACTCTTGTAATGTATAAACATTGGTGTTCAGCTACCTCCAAAGGGTTTGAGAAGTAATTAGTGTGTTTCACCTGGGACATATTTGTATAACTCTGGAGTAGCAATCTTCTTTAAATATCATGTGAAGTATTTCAAAATGTAAAAGCACTACCCGTGTGTTAATTATTATGCTTATTGAAAACATTGTATCTCTAGCATTTATTGATTCTCTCTTCATAATATTTATAATAAATTCCTGTCTGTCTTTTGCAGTGGATATACAGATATCACCACCATTATCTGACAATTTTAGACCTTCACAGTTGTTGGAAACCAACACGGATATTCATGCTGACATCAAGCCAAAGTAAAAATGACATATATTTTCACATACACACACAAGCATTTACATTTATATTTGAAATAGATATGTGATTACACGTTGTTATATAGGGGGCTTACTTGTCCCAGATTTGAGACAGCTGTGGTAGTCCAAAGCAGTGAACTTGTGAGAAAGCAACACAATCACCTGGTGCTTTACAACGCTGCAAATGTAGCAACATGCACTGTATTCCACAGGATACTCTGCTGTTCTGCCATTGCTAAAAATGCTCACGTTTGTACCTGTTCAGTGCCTAAACATACTAAGTTGTTACCTATGAACAGTTTTTCACAAGTTCAGCATAGAATCGCATTACCACCTAGCACAAGCTGGGGGGATTTCAGGGGGAAACGCTTCTGGATCTGCAAAATCAAAAGTGAAAGCAACAGTACTAATAATAATTGTAAAAATGATAATATTAACATTATGGTTAATAATAATAATAATAAAAAACAACTAGGCATAATCTGAAGCTAAGAGATTCTGGTGTTAGCGAAGGGTCCATGTTAGCTTTGCTCATCAGATAAAACCCTTCACCTTTTCCAGTGGCACTTCAGCTTTTTTTTTTTTTTATCCTGCTATGATACATCTCTTCATCCACCAGTAGTGGCTCTTACAATAAACAGCACAGCATGAAAATGTCATTTTGCATTTCAAAGTTAAATATGTGCATGTTAATCTGTAATTATGCATGTTTTTATTTCTACTCTTTCAGGGCATATTTTCATATGATTGCAATGATGGGGATTAATACACAATACTTTCAGAGTGGTCTTGAATTTCATGCAGAGTTCAGTGCCAACACTACGATGAAATTTGATGCCAGGATAAACATGAAAGAGAAAAATTTGAAGATTGAAACCCCTCCCTGCCATCAGGAGGTTGAGCTCACAGCTATGAGGTACACAAGAGCTTCTTGTATTTTGCTTGTTCTGTGTTACTGATTGTGAGCTCCCCGTTATAAAATCACTAACACACAATTCCTTTTTAGGCTCTGTTGTACCTTGCCAGCCACATAAAACTTAGTATTGTCTTTTTTGCACCATCAAAGACAGGTAAGCAAAATCAGAAGATGTTACTTGTGTGCCATTTATCACCTCCACAGGAGTGAAGTTTATGCTATTTCAAGGAACATGGAAGAAGTAGATTCTGAAAAGAAATCCCAGCTTCTCCCCAGCGGAGAAGTACCAAATATCTCTGACCAGCCGTTTCAGCCATCAGAAAGATCTTCAAAACCTGGCAGCTGGAAGGTAAGGAGGCCTCTCACCATCTTTATTGCAGACAGGTAGAGAACAGACAGCTCCTCAGAGAGGCTGAGCACCCCTAACACAGCATCTGGCTAACCAGAGCTCAAACACAGAAATGGTGAGATTTAACAGGTGCCTGACATACCCCAAACCAAGCCTAACATAAGTCCTGATGGGTTCAAGATGTGATTATTCACAGTCTGCTGACTCTCATCATCTCATGCATGTAAAGTTGCACTGACAGCATGTACTTTCTATTTCTTTATGGTCAATGGGAGGGTGTGTGAAATTTGTATCCTTTGTACAATATCCCTTTTTTTCTGAGCCAGAGCAATGTGGAAAAGATGGGTCTCAGGCAGGTTATTAATTTCTCTTCCCAAATCCTGAGGTAATTCCTGCAGTCAGCTGCAGAAGCCCATTCTCTTATGCGCTCTTCAGCTTCTGAGTCTAGTATGGGAAGGGTAGGTTGACATAATAGGAGGGCTGGTAGCCCAAAACTGATATAGAGATGTAGACCCTCCAAAGAGCCCTGCAGGTTCTATCTGGGAAGTGTGTTTGTGATACACTGCCTGGGAAAGCCTAGGCAGGAGAGCTGTCCTCTTCCACAGAGCACTTTGGAGGAAAATCCAGTGCTTCTAGTGCTTGGATCTCTAATTTTAATCTAAATTTTAATTTCTGATTTGCGTGGGCAGGGCTGCCATCATTCTCTTCATTAATAGGAGGAAAGATTTTAAGACCTGTGACAATTTTTTTGTAGAAAATATCTTTCTTTGCCATATTTTTCTTTCATACAGCAAAGCAATATTCCTAGTGTGATACTCAAAGGATACCAGCAAGGTTCAGAAGAGGCACAACACAGTGTAGGAGGAAGACTTTATGCACGCATCTTCTGTAGAAAATTTGAGAGTTTCGGATGTTCTGCTTGTCTCAGTCTAAAGTCACGAAATTCTGCTTTCTTAAGAAATACCTATCTGCACAAATTAGTTGGAGAACTTGAGGCCAAAATAGTTTTGAAGCCAGGTACAGTCATGACAACAAGCTTTTATGTCAATCTTTGTGAATGCTGCTCAAGCAGCACAACCAAGGAATGTAAGTATCTTGACTTTTGTTCATACAGATGCTGATATTGACAAAATACAGCTGGAGATTCAGGCAGGATCCAAAGCAGCTTCCAAAATAATTGATGTAGCAAGCTCAGGATCTAAGGAAAAGGATGAGACATCTCTGTATGAGGACATTCAAGCTAAACTGAAGAAGATTCTAGGCATTGAAAATGTGTTCAAGGTAAGCATCGTTCAGCATAGGAGAGGGAAATATTTTTCTAGAAATGAAACTGAGGGTTTCCACTGTGGAAAACTGGCATGAGAAAGCATTTCAGCTGGGAGGAATGGGTCTAGGTGAGTTCTGGTGCAGCTTCTGCAGTGTGTGGGGCCAAGGAGTTGTATTTCCTTGGAAGCCTGTGGTGAGCAGGTTGTCTGACACCCAGATAAATTTTACAGAACGAGTTATAAATTCATAATGCTTTGAACTGTTTTCGGAGGTCACAAATAAAACAAGGCACCATAGGAGACGGACTCACAGAACAGACAAGACTGCAGTTACAGATCTCTGGGCAGAGCCCAGTGCAACCCCACTCTCCAGTTCATCTTCTTCTTCCGCTGCTTCCTCTGCTGATGGTAAAGAGCCTGGAAACAAACACAAGAAAGATGAAATACATCAATCTCGGAAGAAGCGTGGCAGCAGTAGCAGCAGCAGCAGCAGTAGTGTCAGCTCTGCTAGCAGTAAAATCTGCAGCAGCAGCGGAGATCACTCTGGAGACAGGCACTGCAGTGGGGATAGTGAATATGCCAACCAACAGGTAATTCATCCAGGCTGTTCTCTTTATAGTTCCTGTAGGAAATTGTGCCCATAAGGCATGGACCAAAGAAAGAGAAAACAGACTGTTGAGGGTGGATGTTTGCTGTAGGATGGATGGAGTAACCACCTAGCAGAGCTTTTTCCCCTTTTAAACCTCTTTTTTCTCTGAAGTATTTCAGCTCAAAAGTTTCACATTTCAGAATATTTTAGTTTAAAATGTTTAAAAAATTCAATTTTGTTCTGTCTTTTTTCCATACTCAATACTGATCTTTTTAATGTGTTTGTTAAAAGTTAGTTCTTTGTCTTCTCTTAGATCTTCTTACATACTAGATACCTATTTTCACAGGCAAATCTACCTGTTTACCAGCTTTGGTTCAAGCCCACAGATGAACAGGTATATTTCTGCTTATATTGTGAGCAGGGCCTACAACTCACTGCTCTCACTAACTTTGTGGCAATTAGAACTTAATTCTCTGAGAATAAAAATATGAGAAATTAGTTCTGCAACAACTTCCAATGGTAAACAACCTGCTTCAAGGTGATTCTCTGTTTTTGCAGGACCCAGGAAGGGAAGTCCTGAACAGCAGCATCAGCTCCTTCTCTTCTTCAGCTAGTGATGAAAGTATCTCTGGAGCCATATCTCAGGTGAGTATCTTAATCTATAAAAAATAAAAACATTTACTTCGGATTTCCAGTTATTGTCTGTTTATAACAGAACAGAAAAAAATTTGGTGATTTAGCATATTAGATAATATATGGAAAGAAAATTAATTGTTTCCTGTTTTATAAAGGTGAGCACATTGGATATGTGAATGTTTTTTAATACTCACTCAACAAAAGCTACCTTGTTAAATGGAACTGGAATGTCTATGTTGAAATTTGTATTAATCAGTAAACAATTCACCATAAAAATGAGAATGCTTTAGAAGTGCTGACCTGCTTGATTAGAAACTGGTTTCAGGTATATTTTTTATTGCATAGCTCCATGTAAAAGTTTAGGACTTGACTGCCACTCTTCTGTTGATTAAGTCTTTACTGCCAAGTACTTCTTTTCCTATAAGTAGGACCATGCAAGGCCTTTAAAAAGACCTTGATTTTGCAGTAATGCTTCAACTTTGAGATCAGTCCAGGTGTTTATTCAGGAATAGCTACATGGTAAATAGTTAATGGTTCCTGGACATTCTCTAAGAGTTATTGTAAGAACTGATGGAATCTGGAGCAGATTTAATCAGAGGAAAATTTTGCACATTTCAAACAATGATCTACATGCCTACAAAATAGTAAACCTTACTTTGCTGAGGCATCTCCTCAGTTGTTAGTGCAAGTAGATTGCAGAAAAAAGGCAATCATCTGTACCTTCTCCCCCACCCATTTCCATGTAGCTTGAACTCATCTCTCTTGTCCATCTTTTCACCACATGACTGCTTCCTTGAATTCTTCCCAGTCTTCCCCGGTGCTCTCACCACATACACCTTCTTTCTTAGCCACAGCCTTGCTCTTTCCCCATTTTCTTCTAAGCCCTCAATGAATTTGTCTCACCTAATCCTTCCATGGGTCTTTGCCACTCAGACCTGGCAGCACAGGGAGGACCTGCTGCCCCACAGCTCACCCCCCTGCAGCTCTGCCCTGGCTGGGTAGGGACCCCTGCCCCACAGCTCAGGTAGGACAGTCACAGCCTGAGTGGATGCTGCTGCTGGGCATAAGGGTCCAACTTTGAATGGGATCACGTGCTGCTCCTCATGCAAGTACCACACTTTGGACTGCACTGAACAGATCCCTCTGTCAACATAAATTAGCATAGTTTTAAACAGGTGGTTAAACAAAGTTCATCAGGAAGACTGCTAGCTAAATTACAGGTTGGTAAGAGAGCAGTGCTGACCTGGGTAATACTGGTTCTTTATACAGCAGGGTCCTCCATACTTCCTTTTGTTACACTGAAATTACTTTACAAAAAGATTCACAACACTGTTGTTCTACTTACATAGGTCATGACAGGTCTCCCTTGAAAGACTGTGGCAAAACTACATATGCACGGAATAGATTGAGCAATGATCTATGATCTATGATGCTGTCCCATACTTCACATAATAAGAGACTTTTTGAATGAAAATTTTCCTTTACAAATATCTTTTATCTGTGGTTTTTAATATAGTAATTTTAATGCTTGTTTATGTCTTTGGTCTCTATTTCCTCTCTAACGACTTAAGCCTAAATTCTTGGGAGACAGCAAGCCACCCATACTGGTGGCAGTCCTTCGTGCCATCCACAGAAATGACCAGTCGACAGGATTACAGCTTGTACTGTACACTGATACACAACCCACAAGATCAAGGATACAGATGTTTGTTTCAAGTATCACAGGATCAAGTAGATGGAAACTCTGTGCTGATGCTTCAGTAAAAAATTCCCATGAAGTACTGGTAAGTTTTAAATATGATCAGCTCAAATGTAAATGAAATATAATGATCTTACTATGTCTCACACAAAAATAAATATATTCCACTCTACTAGGGTTCTCTTAAATGGGGTATAGATTGCCAGGACTATCAGATTGCAGCTCAGATTGCAACAGGGCAATTTGCAGCTTATCCAGCTATGCAGATGAAGCTGAAGTGGACAAAAGTATCTTCAGTAGTCCGAACAACTTCAAGATGGTGAGATTTTACTTTAATTTTGAAAAATTCACCTGTGTCGATGCTCCAGATAATTACAGATTCAGTTCCACAATTTCTGACCTGGAAAAATTCCACTTAATCAGTATGCTATTACAAAATCAGATTACATGTGTCTGTTTTTTCTGTGTATTAATTCCCTCAAAGCACAGTGCATTTTAGTTTGCAGGAAAACTGCTTGAAACTGCTTTTTAGACTGGATATTAGGAAGTATTTCTTTACAGAATGGGTTGTTAGGTGTTGGAATGGGCTGCCCAGGGCAGTGGTGGAATCCCCATCCCTGGAGGTGTTCAGGAGTCGGGTTGATATAGTGCTGAGGGATCTGGTGTAGTTGGGAACTGTTAATGTTAGGTTAATAGTTGGACTGGGTGATCTTCAAGGTCTTTTCCAACCTAGGTGGTTCTGTGATTCTGTGAAACAAAGGGGATGATAGGATTCACCCAATCTATTGTAGACTTTTAATTAAAAGTAATTCTTCATTCATATATGCATTGCCCACAATAAAATATAGGTTCATACTGAAGTCTAACCTTTTTTCATAGTGCTACCAAAATACAGATAGATACAACAATTCAATTATCTAAATATGCATGCGATTCAAGCTTTCACTTTTAAAGGCATAGAGGTGATTTGGTTAACAAATGTGTACTGAAGAGGGTATTTTTGATATTAATTACCTGAAGTGCTGTTTTCTGCCCTTATTAGAGGGGATGAAATGATCCAATTGACTATCCTGAAGAAAATGCACAGAGCTCAGATTTTTCTGCTCTGAGACTATGCCTATTTTAAAAGGAATATTTTCTGTATTTCTTTTTATGAGTCTCAAGCCTGTAAGGGAATTCAATCATAGAGATCCCTCTATTGACTCATTGACATACTTAGTGGGTGAAGTATCCTTCCTAATTGTTACTGCAGGCCTGACACATTAATATGAGGTCATCTTTTTTCTAGCATGTTAGTATATTGGGTTTTATGTAATTGGTGTGTACTTTTAAGTCTGAATGCATTTAAAAAAATTTGGCTATACCTTTTTTCTCATATCACTCTGCTGCCCAGTCTCCTGAACACTGTTTCACCCATTAACAGTTAAAATCTGCCTGCCCCTCCTCTCATGCACAACACCATGTATTACCAAATCCTGACACAAAACGTGTCTAACACAGAATGTGTATTGCTTTATGGGGGCGTTTTAGTCTGAACAAATAATATCCAATTTTTTCAAAGACAGATTGTTTTAATCACTTCCTTTCCAGGTTCTACTCCTTTCTTCCAGAAGCTGCATATGTGCTTGGGTATTCCCAAAGGCAACAGCGTGGTCCCTCTCACCAGGCAATGCTGGTTATGGCTCTGACATCTCCAAGAACCTGTGATGTGGTCCTCAAGCTACCTGAGGTAATTATTTCCACTAGCTTTTATGCTGGGGCATTAAATACTTATGAAATTCACAGTTGATAGCCTTTTAAACACATTATTTTAAAAAAATAATTGAACTATAAACAAGCTCCCATCACAAGGATGTTACATTCATGCAGTTGGTTCCATCATGAAAATAAATATAACGTATTTCTCTTTCTCACGTAGCATGCAATCACATGAAATAAGAAACAGGTTACAAAACAACCATCACGATTGATAGCACGTTAACAGTTACTTATTAAAAAGACCACTCCTCCCCAAATCTTCAGGAAGATAGGTTTTCCTGTGTCCTGAAAAAGATAATAAAACCAAGCTGTAGAGAAGCATGATGGCCAAACAGTATAGGCAAGGCCTCAACGTATAGGCAAGGAGAGGGTGTGCATCTCAGGTAAGCAAGCTGTTCGGACTGTGAGCAAATGTGATGTACAACACCCCAGAAAGCTGCAAATTGATGAATATCAAACAACATTTATAACACAGCTGTTCTATAGGTTGCAGATGTGTCAAACTGTAGAGCTATTTCATGCTGTAGACAGAGGACTTGATTTCTTTTTAGCTCTGACCTAAATGTAGATTCTAGTTTAGATTTCAGTCAGTACAGTCCTCTTTGAACATTATAGGAAAATGTTATCTCATCTCTACACTGTATTTTGCATTTACATTCGTGTTTGTTTTCTGACTGTTTTTCAGCTCACAATTTATGACAGAGCTGTCAGGCTTCCCCTGCAATTCTCTTCAAGTCCAGGAACACCTATTTCAACACTAACATCCACTGATCAAAATGTCTTTTTCCAAGCAACACTTTCAATCATTGAAAACTTTAAAGGTCAGCAATTAACTATCTGTACAAGAATTGATTGACTTTGCAGATTTTGTAAATATGATTTATACCTTTGACATAACTTGAAATTATTTTACATCCACTTAAAAAATCAGTTGGACTTCAAATATAAACAAACCAAACTATATGAAAATCTGTGAGCTGCAAAGATATAATGAAAAGGAAACTTATATTAGTAAGATTAAATATTGTGTTCCATGCCAAATAGTAATTCCAAATGTACCTGTTCCCAAATGCATCCATTTCAGCTTCACTACAGAGATTGCTTGTGAAGAAAAAAGAATTACAAAATTAATGAGTGGGACATCTAAGTGACCTCAGATTGGGGATGCTCTGCTTGATTAATGCTGTTATGTAGAAGCTAAAACAGCTTCAAAAGTATACCCATTAATTTCACCTGCACTTTATTTTGAAGGGATTATTGTTTCATTAATGCTGTATTAAGTGCTAATCACATTATACTTACTTAGGGTAATTTTTAAATGGAAAAGCTTTATGTAATCCTGGGATAAGGAGTCACATTTTGCTTTAAATCAGCAGGCTAATATACCTATGCATATTTCTTTAGTAAACACTAAAACTACCCTGTATTAACTAAAATGGCTGTAAAATAATTTCTAATCAGAGCTGGTAGGATTTCCAACAAAACAGTTATGACTCAATAAAGGCAGCAGAATTTTAGTGCATTTCCTCTGTGTTAATGGTATGTGAATTGTTATCAACATTTGCATAATTCTTTTCACTACAACAAAGTTACAAAAGCCAAAAGGCCACAAAGAGTTGCACCTGCATCAACTGTGAGCAGAATTTATCTCACACAATGACTGAATCATGAGTGGGTTGTGCTGCTGTCTGGGGACTGGCAAAGTTTTGCTTTCATATTACTACATATCTGATATTTCACCTGAAAGAATAATTTTGCTTTTATGTGGGAATAGGTAAAACCAGAAAAAGATATTTAAAAAAAAAAATTACAAATCTAAAATAGAGTAACTGTTTTATATGAAGTATAAAAGGCTTGCTTTTGACTGTTTGGTTGTTTTTTTTTTTTTTTTTAGCTCGTTGTTCAGTTTTCCAAAGTACAATCACAACCTTCAATGGAGTTGAATTTAACTATTCAATGCCTGCAAATTGCTACCATGTCTTGGTGCAGGACTGTAGTCCAGAACTGAAATTCCTGGTGATGATGAAAAGACTTGAAGAGTCTGCTGACCTTACAGCAATAAATGTCAGACTTGCCAGCCAGTAAGTAATTGCAGACTTAATGACAAATAGATGTCAAGCTGAATATGCTATAAAAGTGAAGACCAGACTGTTAGGGCGATTGGTGCTAGCACAAGACTCATGCAAAATTACTAATGTCAGTGAAAAGGTTTCTAGGAGTGTCACTGGGATTTGGGACTTTGTCTTTCAAAAGTGATTCTGAAATATATCTGAGGTTCACAGTAACCTAAATTTACTGCCCAAAATTTTTCACTAATTTGTTAGCATTTAACCATCTCATTTCATTCCTTAGTAGTTAGGTAGACATATAAACTATAAATCCCAAAGGGACTGTTGTAATCATTTAGTCTGACCTCCTACACTAAGGTAATAATTAGAACTAATTAGCACCCACAATCATCTCAGCAGAGATGTTGAGAAGTGGACCTAGCTAAAAAGGGAATTACTTATCCCAGATTAGGTCATCCCTTAGCTGGTGCATAATGTTCTAATCTGTTTGAAATTATTTTAAAACACACTTTCATTAATCTTGGAGCAATCACGTCTGTCATCATAGGTTCTTCTTTAGAAGTATAGTCTGATACTCTAAATTGTATGGGATTATGCATACCAAAAGTGCATAAATAGGCTTTGATCTGCAAGGTTTCATTACAAGTAATTACTTATTTCTGAAAATTGTGTGCCTAACTGTGCCATAATGTTAGTGAAACAGAGAGAAACTAGTATGCCCTGCACCTGTTTTGTGGAAGTACAGAAGGATGCTTGTTTTATAGACTGTATCTTTTGTGATAAAGACATTCCTCATCTCTATATCATTCCCAATCGTTTCACATAACTGTATGGATGTGCTTTTGATGTGCTTGAGCTTCATATTTCTTCATTAGAGCGAACACAACGCTGAAGAAAATACTACAATACACAGACTATTCAGGCTGTAAGAGAACCACTGTAGGGAGTCCAGTCTTCCTTTGAAATGTAAAGCACCTTCAATTTGTGTGAACATAACAGCAATTATATTGTTCCACAGCAAGGGGCCCTGTAGCCTGGTGTCTTACTGCCTGAACCATGGCAGACACTCAGAGATGAGTAAAGCCATGGAAAGGTGTATTGTGCACTCCTCCTGGCAGGATTTTCTGGGCTCTCTCCATCTTCCTCCTAAAGGGTAGCAGGTGACTCATGCCAGAATGATATGAGCATCCTGCAGTGTTGGTTCTATAAGGACCAGAAACTGTGAGCTGAGTAGGGCAAAGAGCATTTGTTTATACTCATTTCCTTTACTTAAAGTGAGGTTGACATGTATGTTTCCAATGGACTTGTCCAGTTGAAGATTAATGGTGTTCAAGCCCCGACAGATGTTCCATACACATCTAATTCTGGTAAGAGACTCATTTTTATATTTTGTTTAATCTTTTCTGATCTTTTGAAGAAGGAAAGCACATGTTGCTGCAAACACCTCTCAAGATAAAGATCGTCTTAATTTGAGAAACAATTAAGTGATTTTAACATAACTTCATGCTAGCTTTCATAGGAGTGGCAAGAAAGATGAGCAAGGAAAGAGATGCTGATCCTGTGTATCTTTGTATGGACCAAGCAATGCAGGGCTGTGATACCTTGTTCTGATCACGGAGACCCACAGAACAAGCATCTAGATGTCCTCCGGCCACAGCCGCCCTTGTCACAGGGCTTTGGTTTGTTCCAGGGCAGACAGCAGTACGGTCTTTCTCATTTCCCCCATCAATTTCAAGATACATTAGAGTCTTCATTAAGTCCCCAGGAATTTAACAAGTGGTTGAGGTTGGACCCTAAAACAATAACATCCTTTTAAAATAAATCCCTTTTTTCCTTTTTTTGTTGCAGATGCAAGCATGCTGATCAGCAGTGAAAAGGAAGGCTTGTCACTAAAAGCCCCAGATTATGGCATAGATAAACTATACTATGATGGGCATAGACTTGAGGTATTTGTAAAAATTATTTTCAGTGGGTTTATTTTTAAAGAAAAACATTTAAGTGCATCTTTTCTTTATTTCCACAAAGATTCAGGTTGCTTTCTGGATGGCTGGAAAAACATGTGGTATTTGTGGAAAATATGATGCTGAGAAGAAAAGGGAATATCAAATGCCCAGTGGATATTTAGCTAAAGATGCAGTGAGCTTTGGTCAGTCCTGGATCATCTCAGAAGACCCCTGTGCTGGAGGTACTAAGATTCTAACATATATTGCAGATGACAGCAAGCTGGGTGGGAGTGTTGATGTGCTCGAGGGTAGGGAGGCTCTGCAGAGAGACCTGGACAGGCTGGAGCCATGGGCTGAGCCCAACTAGGTGAGCTTCAATAAGGCCAAATGCTGGGGGCTGCCCTTGGGCCACAACAACCCCAGCAGTGCTACAGGCTTGGGGACAAGTGGCTGGAGAGCTGCCAGTCAGAGAGGGACCTGGGGGTGCTGATTGACAGCCGGCTGAACAGGAGCCAGCAGTGTGCCCATGGCCAAGAAGGCCAATGGCATCCTGGCTTGTGTCAGCGATAGCGTGGCCAGCAGGGACAGGGAAGGGATCTGACCCCTGTACTCGGCGCTGGTGAGGCCGCACCTCGATTCCTGTGTTCAGTTTTGGGCCCCTCGCTACAAAAAGGACATTGAATGACTCGAGCGTGTCCAGAGAAGGGCAACGGAGCTGGTGCAGGGTCTGGAGCACAGGTCGTAGGGGGAGCGGCTGAGGGAACTGGGGGGGGTTTAGTCTGGAGAAGAGGAGGCTGAGGGGAGACCTCATCGCCCTCTACAGCTCCCTGAAAGGAGAATGCAGAGAGCTGGGGATGAGCCTCTTTAACCAAGTAGTAAGCGATAGGATAAGAGGTAATGGCCTCAGATTGTGCCAGGGAAGGTTTAGACTAGATGTCAGGAAGTATTTCGTTCCAGAAGGGGTTGTTGGGTGTTGGAATGGGCTGCCCAAGGAGGTGGTGGAGTCCCCATCCCTGGAGGGGTTTAAGAGTCGGGTCAACTTAGCGCTGAGGGATCTGGTGTAGTTGGGAACAGTCAATATTAGGTTAATGGTTGGGCTGGATGATCTTCAAGGTCTTTTCCAACCTAGACGATTCTGTGATTAATATTGTTGCCTTTGATAAATTAATTAGTCACATGAATAGATGATTTATATTAATTGTAGCACTATCATCTTATTTTTCACTATTTTTGTGATTAGTGGCCATAGACCAAAAAAAATAAAGTATCTCTTTTTCCCGAGTTTGTTAGTTCACTGCAAGTTCTGGTTTTGTTGCAGTTTTAATATCAACTTCTTATGCATGATGTAGATATCTGATGTTTGTGTGTTCCAGATAAAATTATAAACTTAAAACTCCCAAAGATGCTAAGTCAGTATGAAAAGTAGGTAGTTTGTCTGTGACAAAAGACATTTTATGTCATGCTTAAGTTTCATTATTTATTTCCAGGCTTTTAGTTTCCCAGAAAAAAAAAAAAAAATCAATCTAGCCGTGGCTGTTGAACTAGAGGGCATTTGAGGTGGGAAATACCTGTTTTAATTACCTCAGGTTGAAGATGAACTGAATCCAAAACCTTCAGCCTGGTAATGGTTGTTCTTACCATCCAGGTCCTATATAAAACATATTGAAATCAACATGAACATATTGAAAACATTAGGGTGCACTGCATCTTGTGTGGAACCTAATTCTCCGGGCATGTGGTGACGTTTTTGGAATCTATTCTTAGATCAAGCTCCTCTGGGGAGACTAGTCCAAGAAAGTGTGGATCAGAGAGGCTTAAGGTCTAAGCTAGTCAGCCATGGCAAGGCAGGTGTGATGCTAGGCACAGTGCAGCAGTGGATATATGGATATCTAGGGGCAACTCTTGCTCCAAAATGAAGTGCTGTCATAGTTTGGGTAAAGCTGAGCATCAGTTGACTGAGGTTTTCACATGTATCTTTTTGGATTGTGTCCTACCCAGGTCCTGTTTGGCAAGCCTCTGTCTTTAGGACTGTGTTTCACATGCCTGATTTTCTCACAGCCTAAGACATTGACAGCTAAATGACTCAGATTAGTTTGATGTAGCTTGTGTCACTTGGTCATTGGTCTAAGTTGTTGCTAATTCTACAAATAAAGCCCAAAGAGCCATTCACATAAATTCTGTAGGTGCTTTAAGAGAATTCATGTTTTACAGCTTGTAAGCTGCAGCGCAAATTTGTCAAAATTGAGAAGCCAGTTGCATTTGAGAAGAAGGCAGCAAAATGCTTCTCCGTGGAGCCAGTTCTACGCTGCGCAGAGGGCTGTTCAGCCACCAGGACTGTCCCGGTCTCCGCGGGCTTCCACTGTGTGCCAGCTGGTGAGTCTGCAGAGCTGGTCCCTGTGCTCAACACAACCACTCCGTCCAGCCCGGACTATGTGAAAAGCCGTGAGGTTCGCTGGACTAACCCAAGTACCTCGATATATAAAAACCCCTGACACTACTCCTTTGTCCTCTCCTTTACAGACTCTGCTCTCAGCCTGGAAGGACAGATTAGGCTAGACCAGAAATCCGAGGACATCGTGAGCAGGGTTTCTGCTCATACCGGGTGTTCCTGCCAGCAGCAGTCGTGCCCGCCCTGACACCAGCTGCACCGGCTCCACCCGCTCCTG